>NC_134890.1:21611681-21614181 GCF_041734735.1 Babylonia areolata | reverse complement strand
CCACGCCCCCCACACCCCCCTCCCCCTCCCGTGCTCTTACCTACACCCCCTAACCCCCACACCCTCCTTACCTACCCCATCAAAAAAAAAAAAAAAATCAACAACAAGAATGGCAACAACAACAACAGCAGCAACAACAACAACAACGATGATGATGGCAATGACAAACAGCAGCAACTATGACAACAACAACAACAACAGCAACAACAACAACACCGCCACCACCACCAGGAACAATGGCGACAACAACAACACCAACAATGTCACCACCACCACTGGGAACAATAACGACAAAATCGAAAACAATTACGACAATAACAACCACAAAAAAAGTGGAGTGATGGCCTAGCGGTAACGCGTCCGCCTAAGAAGCGAGAGAATCTGAGCGCGCTGGTTCGAATCACGGCTCAGCCGCCGATATATTCTCCCCCTCCACTAGACCTTGAGTGGTGGTCTGGACGCTAGTCATACGGATGAAACGGTAAACCGGGGTCCCGTGTGCAGCATACACTTAGCGCACGTAAAAGAACCCACGGCAACAAAAGGTTTGTTCCTAGCAAAATTCTGTACATAGAAAAATCCACTTCGATAGGAAAAACAAATAAAACAGCACGCAGGAAAAAATACAACAACAACAACAACAAAAGGGTGGCGTTGTAGTATAGCGGCGTGCTCTCCCTGGGGAGAGTAGCCCAAATTTCACACAGAGAAATCTGCTGTGATAAAAAAAGAAATACAAATACAAATACAAAAAACAACTAGTAAACAGTTGTAACTCTCTCCATTCACGAGGTACAAAAAACAACAACGACGACGATAACGATGACGACGACGACGACGAAAACAACAACACCAACAGCAGAGCATATCATGTCTACAACGAAACCAATAATGACAACAACAACACCAACTGGACCAAACGGCTAAAGGCAACGAAAACTGACACTGTCTCTACTATTTCTGTCTCTTTTTTTTCTGTGTTCCTCTGTGTGTCTGTCTCTGTTTCTGTCTCTTTCTCTTCTCACTCTCTCTTCCTCTCTTCCTCTGTCTTTGTCTGTCTGTCTGTCTGTTTGTTTGTCTGCCTGTGTGTGTGTGTGTGTGTGTGTGTGTGTGTGTGTGTGTGTGTGTGTATGTGTGTGTGTGTGTGTGTGGTTCTCCCTCTCTCTCTCTCTCCCCCTCTCTCTGTCTTTGTCTTTTTGTATGTATGTATGTATGTATGTTTCTCTCTCTCTCTCTCTCTCTCTCTCTCTCTCTCTCTCTCTCTCTCTTTCTTTATACCGTCACTTTTGACATTTTTGCTCTCTCGAGGGCTGGGTAAAAAAAAAGCAATGGTTTGCTTACTCTATTACCCTCAGAAATAAGATACATTCATTCATTCATTCATTCATTCATTCATTCATTCATTCTCCCTCTCTCTATCTGTCTCTCTCTGTGTCCATCTCTCTTCCTCCTCCTCCCTCACCCCCCTGTATCTTCCATCATATCTCTTTTCCTCCTCCTCTTCCTCCTTACACCCCCTGTCCTATACGCATTGATCTTTTCCCAGCCACACCCTGTCAAGAGGTCACTGACAGTTTCACAAGACCAGGAATCACAAAGCATGCGCACAAACAGCCAAACCAACAGCTGGGTTCGCACTGCAGGCAAGCAAGCAAGCAAGCAAGCAAAACGAATGTCTGATCTCTGACTTGAGAAGAGCTCCTGTCAACTAAAATAATTATCCACCACTTTTCTCTTCTCTCTTCCAGTCCCGGAAAAACGTTCATGTCAATGCCGCGGGCAGCTTAAAAAAAAAAAAAAAAAAAAGGTGTAGAGATGGGAGGAGAAAGGGGGGTGGGGGTGGAATGGGGGATGGGGGGGGAGGGGTCGGGTGGCAGAGAAAGATGAGATTGACACGTTATCGTTATCTCACGTCAGAAATCATCACGTGGACGTCACGACAACAGATCGATTGAAGCAACAAGGCTAATGATGATTCGGGTGTCAGTCTTGATATTCCTCAGATATGCTCGGGACATCGATTTTGCTTCTTCTTCTTCTTTCTTTCTTTCTTTCTTTCTTTTCTTTCTTTCTTTCTTTCTTTTTCTTTTTCCCCAACGGTGTTAACAAGGCATAACAAATCAAATCAATCTACACCAGACAGGCGGACAGCTGGTTTTGTCGATGACTGCGTCTTATGGAGGAGGGGTGTGATGCTAAAATGGTGATGACGATGGCGATGATGATAACTGATGCTGATTTTTACGTGCATACATACGCATATACTCAAATTATATCACAGATTGACATAAGCTTACATCTGGGCCGAGAGCTGCAGGAACGATGGTTTCTCCATTGGGAAGTGGGAAGTCATTTACAGCTGAGTCTTTTGTGAAGGACAATGACTCTCAAACCAGGAGGCAAAATAGCACTGGCTCTTAGTGCTGCAGACTTGGGGAGCTAGTTTGCCTTTGGGAACCATCCCAACACCAACTGTCCTAAAACCGTCTTGGCCGAGAGA
>NC_134890.1:21594181-21601681 GCF_041734735.1 Babylonia areolata | reverse complement strand
GGGACTGCTTATTCGGTCAGGCAAGCCTGACTTATACTTATCGCAGCTAACCCCCATATCTGAGGGCCGTTCCCCTATCCGCCACCCCGGGGACCCGCCGGGTTGGGGATGGTTGCCCCACAACTGAATTGGAAGCAGACTGGTCCGGGCGACGGACGGCAGCCTTCATCGAGGGCACCGGGCTGCTCATCTAACGGAGGCGAAACGAGAAAGAAGAAGGACTCGTTTATCCACGAGTGGTCTTTTACGTGTGTGACCGCTTTGAATCCTAAACAAGAGGCATTGTTGTTTGAACATGATTTATTCAGGTATTAGCAATGTTTTCTCCATTTCAAAATGGGAAATCATTTACAGCTTTGTCTTTTTGTGAAGGACAATGACTCTCAAACTAGGAGGCAAACTTGCACTGGCTCTTAGTGCTGCATCCTTGGGGGGATGGGGGGGGGCTAGTTGGCCTTTGGGAACCATCCCAACGCCGACAGTCCTAAAACCCTCTTGGCCGAAACAGTGGGGATGTTATCTTTGGCAAGACACTCTCCACTACAATCAAATTATAGCCAAGACAGTCCGGAAAGCAGTTGTCTCCTGTGCTGTTCTGGAGCCAGTTGCATTGCTCGGACGGAAGAGCCTGGTATGGTCGTAACCCGCTGCTAACTGTGTGTAGTATGGAACTGACCAATGGTGTAGTTCGGTCAACGTAGGCATTTAGTCACGTGTAACTTTCAGAAAGTTAGAACCAAGCAATGCAACTGGCACCTGGTGATCATAGTTGGACACAACTAAATATAATAAATCAAGGGAAGAAAAAAAAAGGTGGGGGGTGGTGTGGGGGTTGCACAATACAAAGCCAGCGTTCGAGCAGGGTTTCCATTGGATGTGTGACCCCACGGCAGCCCATGATTGATGATCAGTTCAGTTCCTTGTGGACTGTCAGACTGTGTGTCTGCAACAGAACTGGCCTCCGGGTGTGTGGTTGAGTGACTGTGTTTGTATGCGAGTGTGTGTGTGTGTGTGTGTGTGTGTGTGTGTGTGTGTGTGTGTGTGTGTGTGCTTGTGTATGGCGTGTGTGTGTGTGTGTGTGTGTGTGTGTGTGTGTGTGTTTGTGTGTGGTGTGTGTGTATGGTGTGTGTGTGTGTGTGTGTGAGAGAGAGAGCCATGTGAGTGTGTGTGTGTATGTGTTTGTGGTGTGTGTGTGTGTGTGTTTGTGTGGTGTGTGCGTGTGTGTGGTGTGTGAGTGTGTGTGTGTGTGAGTGTTTGTGTAGTGTGTGTGTGTGTGTGTGGTGTGTGTGTGTGGGGGGGGGGCGACTGAAGATGAGCGGGCTGATGAGGGTGGGAGGGGATGATGCCACTGAGCGGGCACAGAAGACAGGCAGCACACACACACACACACACACACATACATATACATATATACATACATACACGCAGATACAAACACACAATACACATACACACAGAGCACAGAAACCCCCACCCCACCCCCCCCAAAAAGCCATTCCAAACACAGCTACGCATTTTACGAATGTGTGGTGTGGTGTTCCTAGCAACAATCTTTCTTATCAGGAGGAAGGCGAGGTTGATTGCACGTGAATGGAGTCTCTCCCGTGGTCATGACAGGTCATAGCATCTCTGCAGTCATAAATACATTAAATCAAACAAACAAAATGAACTAAAATAAGATAAAACCATCCATACCATACCAAACCAATACCTTGGGTCAGGTCAGGGGCATAGCCCTTGCTACTGGTACCATGTAACCCAGTACTACCTGCCACATGTAAAGTCTCCCAACGACGGACCAGGCGGAGGAGGAAACCTTTCCCAACGGCTGTGAAGGCGGAAGAGGATGACCAAAGGGCAGGGGGATCTCCTATCCTTGGCTGGAAGTCCTCCTAGGAGACGGAAACTCGGAAGAACTCCGAAGAAAAAACCTGCACCTGCCGAGGCCGTCCTATACGTGGCAGTATCTGCACCTGTGGGACTGTGAGCGTCGGTAGGCGAGAGAGTGGGGAAGGGACTGCACAACTCCTCTTTACTAAAAAAAAAAAAAAAGTCACCTGTGCTGGTCAGGCATTGCAACACCTGTGGGATGTGCTGCGCATCCAGAATCGGCCTCTTCTCCCATATGAGGACGCACACCGACAGATAAGCCTGCCTGCCTACTCATCCGTCGGTCCGACGGAAGACTCCATCAATACCAAAACAAACCAAACCAAATCAAATCAGATCAAATCAAGGCCATCACCGAAAGACAAACAACGAAATTCACGATCCATCCCACCAAGTCATTACACTGGGCACTTTTGATTCCGTGTTGACATTGGGTCTCCTCCCACCCACCGCCACCCTCCCCCCAACCCCCTCTCCCCCACACACACCCTCCATTCTTCCCCCTACACCCCCTCACACCCACTGAACATTCACACTGTTATAGTTGCATTTTAATCATGTCTAAACTAAACTGGCGTGCGCGGTTGGCACAGTCGGTTTGGCGTTGGACTTTTGATCCAGTGTTCACCAGTGATCAGGGTTCGAGGCCCCGTTTCGGCATGGTGTTGCGTCCTTAGCAAGGGCGCTTTAGTCCGATTTCCCTCAGTAACTCCACAGGCAGGCGTGAATGGGGATAGATCTGATATTGGTCGGGTGGGTGGGTGTTGTTTCAATTTCCTCATCGGGATTTTTTGTTGTTGTTTTTCTTTCTGTCGTTTAGTGATCATCGATGTTGTCTCCATGCTCATCCATTATATTCTCTGTATTGCATTATAGTGTATTGTAGTGTATTGTATAGTATAGCATTGCATTAAATGAGTAATGCTTGTGTATTGCATGGTGTTGTATTGTATTGTGTTGTATTGCACTTCGCTGGGCTGCACTGTCTTGTATTGTGCCTTGTATTTTACCTTGTATTGTATTGTACTGGATTGTCACATCAGAATTATCTGTGTGAATTCCGGCTGTTGTGGAGTTGCGTGGCGTGGCGTGGTACAGCAAGTTGTGATGTGTTCATGTTGTGTTGTGTTGTGAGGTGGTGTGGCGTGGTACAGCAAGTTGTGATGTGTTCATGTTGTGTTGTGTTGTGAGGTGGTGTGGCGTGGTACAGCAAGTTGTGATGTGTTCATGTTGTGTTGTGTTGTGAGGTGGTGTGGTGTAGTACAGCAAGTTGTGATGTGTTCATGTTGTATTGTGTTGTGAGGTGGTGTGAGGTGGTGTGGTGTGGTACAGCAAGTTGTGATGTGTTCATGTTGTGTTGTGTTGTGAGGTGGTGTGAGGTGGTGTGGTGTGGCACAGCAAGTTGTGATGTGTTCATGTTGTGTTGTGTTGTGAGGTGGTGTGGCGTGGTACAGCAAGTTGTGATGTGTTCATGTTGTGTTGTGTTGTGAGGTGGTGTGGTGTGGTACAGCAAGTTGTGATGTGTTCATGTTGTGTTGTGTTGTGTTGTGAGGTGGTGTGGTGTTGTACAGCAAGTTGTGATGTGTTCATGTTGTGTTGTGTTGTGAGGTGGTGTGGCGTGGTACAGCAAGTTGTGATGTGTTCATGTTGTGTTGTGAGGTGGTGTGAGGTGGTGTGGTGTGGTACAGCAAGTTGTGATGTGTTCATGTTGTGTTGTGTTGTGAGGTGGTGTGGTGTGGCACAGCAAGTTGTGATGTGTTCATGTTGTGAGGTGGTGTGAGGTGGTGTGGTGTGGTGCGCTTTACGTTGCAATGGAGCCCCCGCCCCCACCCCCCACCTACCCACCCACCCTCACTCACCCTCCCAGCCCCCTCCCCCACCCCATCCAACCCCCTGCCTATAAAGAGGATGCAAACGCACACCCCATCCTGCCCAATAAATTTGGAAACATCAACTCCCTCTCCCTCTCTCTCTCTCTCTCTCTCTAGCGTAGAGAAGGCTTTGCACGTTAGTCATGGAATCCATATTCCTTTTCTTTTTCTTTTTTTTTTTTGATTACGTGATCTGAGCTCAGTGAAACTGAATGACCTTACGTCCACACCCTACCCCCCCCCCCCCCCCGCACCCCTCCCCCCCACCCACCCCCATCCCTCTCCTAAAAACATCCGGAATGCCCCTCACCTTCCCCACTGACACCCCTGGCCCATTAAAAAAAAAAAAATCCACCCCCATGAAAACACAAAAAAGAACACGATGCACTGATTCACACACACACACACATGCGAACACACGCACCCCCACCCCCCACCCCCACCCCCCACCCACCCACCCACACACACACACACACATACACACACGAATCATCTGCGAGCAACTGCAACAAACAACTTTTGAACCGTTTCTGAGCCGTCGATTCATCTCGCAATAATTTGCCACGCTTCAACCTTTGGACACGGGGCAGCTTTTAGGTCTGTTTGACGTGCTTTTCTGCTGCATTAACCCTCTACGATACAGAACAGATCAGCCAACGTTTTTCAACTGCCGCTGCTTCCCCCCCCCCCCCACTCTACTACTATCTTTCGTTCATCGCAGCTGACTTTACTGCTTTCACTGCATGCATGCTGCGCTGCTGATCATTTGAAAGTTTGACTTTAAATCCTTGATGTGCTGATGTTGAAAGGCTTTTTTTTTTTGCTTTTTTTTTTTTGCGTTCAGGTCTTTTCCATCTGATGAGGGGGCTGTGAGTTCGATTCTGTCCTTGGCCAAGGCTGGCTTAAAAAAGACACCAAAAAAAAAAATAAATAAATAAATAAATAAACGAACAAACAAGAGACCCAACTCTTTTAACTATGTGTGATTTTATTTGATGGTTGCCATTTGTAACAACCAGGAGAGTCAGTGTCATTTCTATTTATTTGTGCTTTTATGTATACTCGAACGTGACGCTGTTCTTACTTACTTACTTACTTTCGGAGTGACAGGGAACGGCCAAGAAAGAGCAATCGTTTCGGTCGCTGTTGAAAACTACGAGGAAAAACTACAGCAGCGACAGAAAACACACACACACACACACACACACACACACACACACACACACAAGTATGCATGCACACACACACGCACCCACACACACATACGCATGCATGCACGCACACACACACACACACACACACACACACACACACACACACACACACACATACACACACAGCCTATTTCTGTGTGTAGGCAAAAAAAAAGTTTGATGCTGACATCGGATTTATTTGCCCAAAATAAACATTTCTTCTACTGTTCTTATGTTTGAGTATTTTAATTCTTTCTCTTTCTTTTTTTTTTGTATTTTCTTACCTTCTGCTTTCAGTTTCTTTTTCTTTTTCTTTTTTTTTTCTTTTTTGATTGCTTCACTCCTGTCTTCCTTTGCTTTCTTTCTATCATTTACTTTTTTTTTCTTTGATTTGTTTTTTTCTTCCTGTCTTCCTTTATCTTCTTTCATTACTTCCTTCTTCTTCATTTTTCTTTACCTGTCTTTCTTTCCTTTAGTTCTTCTTTCTTTCTCTTTCTTTCATCCTTTCTTTCGTTCTTCCTTCCTTCCTTTCTTTCTTTCTTTCTTTCTTTCTTCCTTTCTGTCTTATTTCTTTCTTCCTTTCTTTCTTTCTTATTTCTTTCTCTTTCTTTCTTTCTTTTTTCTTTCTTCCTTCCTTTCTTTCTCCCATTTTCTCTTTTTTATTGTTCGTTTTTTCTTTCTTCTGTCTACCCTTATCTTTCTTTCTTTCCTTTATTGCTTCTTTCTATTGCTTTCTTTCTTCTTTCTTTCTTCTTTCTTTCTTCTTTCTTTCTCTTTCTTTCTCATTTCTTTCTTTCTTTCTTTCTCCCATTTTCTCTTTTTTATTGTTCGTTTTTCTTTCTTCTGTCTATCCTTATCTTCTTTTGTTATGTAGTTTTTGTTCTCTTTCTTTTTAATTTTCTTTCTTTACATGTCTTCCTTTGCTTTATTCATTTGCTTCCTTCTCTTTCTTTCTTTCTTTCTTTCTCCTATTTCCTTTTTTCTTTCTTCGTTTTTCTTTCTTCTTACTTCCCGTATCTTCTTTCGTTGCTTTATTTCTCCTGTCTTCCTTTGCTTTATTCATTTTCTTCTTTCTCTTTCTTTCTTTCTTTCTTTCTTTCTTTCTTTCTTTCTCTCGTTTCCTTTTTTTCTTTCTTCGTTTTTCTTTCTTCTTACTTCCCGTATCTTTTTTTCGTTGCTTTATTTCTCCTGTCTTCCTTTGCTTTATTCATTTTCTTCTTTCTCTTTCTTTCTTTCTTTCTTTCTTTTTTGTGTTTTAAAGAAAGCAAACACTCTCAGGGAAAACCTTTTCATTCAATACGGAAAGATCTTGGCACGTGAAATCAGATTTACTTGTGAAGCATTTCTGTTTGCTTTCTTTCTTTCTTTCTTTCTTTCTTTTTTCACTTTCTTTCTTTTTCCTTTTTTACCTCTCTCCCAATTTCAATTTCCAGCTTTTGTTTCTTTTTTTCTTTTTCTTTTTTTCTCTCTTCTCATTTCTTCGGATGTTGTATGCTAAACAAACGCAAACACACCGAAACCCTTTCGCTTATGTGTACAAACATTTTTTTGTCACGTGAAATTATATTTCTATCTTGAACTTTTTCATATTTTTTTGTCTTTCTACCGTAATTTCTTTTTATGATTCTTTGCCTCCAGGTCGTTGTGACCTTTGTGAATCTTTTTTTTTTTTTTTTTTTTGTTTCTCCTACTCATGATTCGTTTATATTTCTCCTCCTTCCATCCTGCCTTTCTTCTATTCATTCGTTAATTGACTCTTTCTGCTTGTTACCATTTGCGAAAATTACCGTTTAATTGAATGTTAAATGCGATATTCAGAAACGGAAGTGACTATCTACTCACTGTCAGGATTAATTAATGATCAATTGTCTCATAAGGTAGTACTGCGTGTTGGCACTAACTTTTACCTACTATTTGATTCCAAGAGCACAGTGTCTTGTGTCCTTCTGGCCTACACGACACAAGACAAAAAACAAAACAAAAAGAAACAAAGCCTTCAAGACTCGCTTGTAGCAAATTAAGTCCCCTAGCATTAATTACAAAGTAATTTCCCTTCTTTACTATCTGCACCAAAACGTTTGCAAAATAAATAAAACTTCCATGCTTAGCAAAAGAAGTTCCTGTTTGAACAAAAAATTATATTAATGACTGTTCTTGTTGTGTCGAATATCAGATCAAAGTGCCAAGTTTAGAGAATACAAAAAATATGAATATAACAGTAAATGCAGTTTGCATATAATTAGGCTTCATTTTTTATTTTTTGTGCCCATCCCAGAGATGCAATATTGTTTTAAACAAGATGACTGGAAAGAACTTAATTTTTCCTATTTGTATGCCTAATTTGGTGTCAACTGACAAAGTATTTGCAGAGAAAATGTCAATGTTAAAGTTTACCACGGACACACACACACACACACACACTGACTGACTGAAACCATTTATTGTCAGATTAACTGTTTGTTGTACTCACACACACACACACACACACACACACACACACACCACACACACACACACACACAGACAACCGAACACCGGGTTAAAAC
>NC_134890.1:21586681-21589181 GCF_041734735.1 Babylonia areolata | reverse complement strand
AATAATAATAATGACAATAACAGAAAAAAGGTATAAAAAACAGGGACGCTTTGTGATACTGCGCTGGTGGCAAACATCATATTATGTTTGAATGTCCTGAAATGCAACGTAATAAAACCAATATATCAGTATCGCGATGTCTGGAGACAAGATATAAGCTTGGTCTTTCTGTCTCTCTCTTTCTTCCTCTACACGTGAGGAAGGCAGTACTGACTGTTGAGTCGTGGAGTGGTGGCCCCAGTGGGGGAGGGGGTGGGGGGTGGGGGTGCATGCCGGGTATGTTCTTGTTTCCACAACCCAGCTAACGCTGACATGGATTGCAGGATCTTTAAGCGGGCGTATCTGATCTTCTGCATGCGTGTACACACTCGGCTGTAGCGCTAGTCAAATTAGTGGAGTTCTATGCGAAATCGGTTGTGACAAGAAAAGTCAATAACAATAACTTCAGTATGTATAAACAACTGTTTGCATTGTGTCTCTATTGATTCTCCTTCTTCTTCTGCGTTCGTGGGCTGCAACCCCCACGTTCACTCGTATGTACACGAGTGGGCTTTTACGTGTATGACCGTTTTTATCCCGCCATGTAAGCAGCCATACTCCGCTTTCGGGGGTGTGCATGCTGGGTATGTTCTTGTTTCCATAACCCACCGAACGCTGACATGGATTACAGGATCTTTAACGTGCGTATTTGATCTTCTGCTTGCATATATATACGAAGTGGGTTCAGGCACTAGAAGGTCTGCACATATGTTGACCTCGGAGATCGTAAAATTCTCCACCCTTTACCCACCAGGCGCCGTCACCGTGATTCGAACCCGGGACTCTCAGATTGAAAGTCCAACGCTTTAACCACTTGGCTATTGCGCCCAGTGATTAGTCGTGATTACTCATGGCGTGTACCCCCCCCCCCACACACACACACACACCCCACCCCCCTTATCGAGAAGGCAACTAGTAAAGTTCAAAGACATTTTGTTTTGGCTTCCAGGTTAAAATCTTGACATTACAGTCCTCATCCACCACCCCTGTCAAATTCAAACAAGCAACAGAAACAATACGCTACTACATTTTAGGATTCATAGATTCAAATTTTTAAGTGGATTATCCTATACGGATCGTAGTTACATAGTTATCATTTGCACCGTTTCAGTGACATAAATTCTACGCCGCTCAATTCGAGTCCCACATACACAGCCGGGTTCGTCTACCGCAGTTCCAGTGCCAGCATGTCCACAGGGAACCCTCGATGTTAGGTCGCTAGGAGGTCACATACCAGAGGAGACCCTGCACTGGTGCTGAGTCACTTCGGTGGTGTTCGGTAGTGCCTGTTCTGATTTAACGTACTTAGGACACCACCCACTAAGCCCCCTTCCTACTGACGACAATAATGGCTTAGTCGCGGAGCCAGACTGAGTGAGCATCCCGTTGAAAGTGGAGAGACGGTGATGTTATTTGTTTTTGGGTGTGTGTTGGGTTTTTTGTTGTTTGTTTTTTGTTGTTGTTGTTTTATTACCATTTCACGCAATTTCAAATCTACAGTACCCTCAATAAATCACACTGCTCAGGTACATAATAGGTTGTGAATCGAGAGAGGTAGTAACAGAAAGCGCGCGCGGGTCAGTGACTAGATACTGTTAATTACGGTTATTTTATGGTGGGCTTTTCTTTCGCAGACACATTAGGCTCCGAAGATCCTATTTGTCTGACAGCCTTATTACGTTGTGTGGGCGATTCTTGATTAATGAGGAGTTTTCTGTTTTTGATAGACGGGCTTAGAATGTTTTATCTTCTATATATAACATTTTAGTATGTATGTTAAGATGTTGTGTTCTCAATCTATCTATCTATTTAACACACACATTATATTAAATGTATGTGTGTTCGTGCTAGCAAAGGAACAGCGAGTGCGTGCGTGTGTGTTTGAGTGTGTGTCAGTCAATCAACACATCAATCAATCATTCTTCTTCTTCTTCTTCTTCCTCCTCCTCCTCCTTCTTCTTCGCCTTCATCATCATCATCATCATCATCATCATCATCATGTCATAATCTTTTTCTTCTTCTTCTCATCTAATACATATTAGATTAATCTGACAGACGGTAATATTTTGCAGACTTCCTCTCTTTCTGTGTACATTTTTTTTTAAATCACACACACACACACACACACACACACACACACACACACACAATGTTCTCACACACACACGCACACACGCACGCACACACACACACACACGCACGCACACACACACACACACACACACACACACACACACGCACACACACATACACACACACACACAAAGGCAAAAAGAAACAAAAACATAGGATCTGTGGAGCCAAATGTGTTTGTGAAAGCTTAACTGTTCGACAACAGAATCACCAATGATACAGTTTGGTACATTTCCTGCTGTTGTTGCTGTTGTTGTTGTTGTTGTTGTTGTTGTTTGTTTCTACATAACTCCCACCTTGATGAACACACGTTCCTCACACGTCTCCG
>NC_134890.1:21579181-21581681 GCF_041734735.1 Babylonia areolata | reverse complement strand
TCGGTTGAAATTGTTTGCGATGAATGAATTTCTGTGGATACTTATATTATAGCGCCTATCCTCGGTCGGAGACCAAACTCTGAGCGCTTTACAAACACGGAGGTCATTTACACAACAGGCTGCCTACCTGGGTAGAGCCGACTGACGGCTGCTACTGAGCGCTCATCATTCGTTTCCTGTGCCATTCACTCAGTTTTCAGTCACGAACACATACACACTCAGACAGACATGTAACATTTTAATTGCATGACCGTTTTGTTTTCTTTACCCCGCTATGTACGCAGCCATACTCCGTATTCGGGGGTGTGCGTGCTGGGTTATATTCATGTTTCCATGACCCACTGAACGCTGACACGGACTGCAGGATCGGAACAATCTCCACCCTTTACCCACCAGGCGCCGTTACCGAGATTCGAACCCGTCACCCTCAAATTGAAAGTCCAGCGCTTTAACCACTCGGCTATTGCGCCCGTTAAAGAGAATTCTCTTTTGTCCAACAGTCAGAAAATAAGTAGATTATTCGCCCCCACACCTCTCCCGCCCCCCGCTGTGTTGTTGTGGTGTGTTGTGTTGTTATAGTGTGGTGTGTTGTTGTTGCGGAGTTGTGTGGTGTTGCTGTATTGTGAAGTGGGGTTGTGTTGTATTCATGTGTTGTGCAGTTGTGTTGTGTCGTGTTGTGTTGTGTAGTTGTGCTGTGTTGTGCAGTTGTGCTGTGCTGTGTTGTGATGTGCAGTGCTGTGCTGTGCTGTGCTGTGTTGTGTTGTGTTGTGCTGTGCTGTGCTGTGTTGTGCTGTGCAGTGCTGTGCTGTGCTGTGCTGTGTAGTTGTGCTGTGTTGTGCAGTTGTGCTGTGTTGTGCAGTTGTGCTGTGCTGTGTTGTGATGTGCTGTGCTGTGTAGTTGTGCTGTGTAGTTGTGCTGTGTTGTGCAGTTGTGCTGTGCTGTGTTGTGATGTGCAGTGCTGTGTTGTGATGTGTTGTGCTGTGCTTTGCTGTGTTGCGTTGTGTTGTGTTGCCTTGCATTCATTGCATTTTGGTTATGTTGTGTTGTGCTGTATTGAATTCAATTAGATTACACTTGACTGTACTGCACTGCATTGCACTGCATAGCGTTGTATTGTATTGTACTGTACCAGAGTGAGTTTAATAGGGTTGGATTAACTCTCTCCATACGAACGGCGAAAGAGACGACGTTAACAACGTTTCACCCCAGTTACCATCATCAAAATATTGCAAGCGGAAAGCTCTTATACTGAAGACGTGAATGTTGACAAAGAATACCACAATTCTGACGACGGAAGCTAAAGGTTGGGTCATTCAGACACCCACTGGACATCCGAGGGGTCTGTGTAGAGGAGAAGAGAGGACTGGCCGTACTGAGTGAGTTAATCGTATCTGGAAGCGGGACCTGGTGTTAATTAACGCACGCGACTATAAAGCAAATGTGCGCGTTTTGGAATCCCATTTATGGACCGTGATTTTTACTCGTCCCCTCCTCCTTCAATAGACCTTGAGTGGTGGTCTGGGTGCTAGTCATTCAGACGAGACAATAAACTGAGGACCCATGTGAAACACGCAATTAGCGCACGTAAAAGGAAACAACGGCCACAAGAAGGCTCCCGGCAAAGTTGTACCCACGAAAACAAATACGCTTTCAGAATGAAAAATGGGGAGGGGGAGGGGGGGGGGAGAGAAATAATTCATATGGGCTGTGCTGCATTGCCGTCCTCAGGGGATCGCTGGATCGCAGGCACACTGATAGAATGTGTGTATTGAGAGACAGACAGACAGACAGACTCACACAGACAGACAGACATAGAAAGATTGGTGAACGCGCAGAGAGACAGAAACAGAGAAAGAAAGATATAGACAGAGAGAGAGAGATACAGAGAGAGAGAGAGAGAGAGAGAGATACAGAGAGATACACAGAGAGATACATACAGAGAAAGAGATAGAGAGAGAGACACAGAGAGATACAGAGAAAGAGAGAGAGAGATACAGATACAGAGAGAGATACAGATACAGAGAGAGATACAGAGAGAGAGAGAGAGAATGTGAAGCAGAGATGAATCCAGATCAGAGACACACAGAAACCACAAAAAAGAAACAGACACCAGGCCACACAGACAGACACAGAGACAGAAACACACCAACGCAGTGACACACAAAGAAACAAAACCAAAAAACAAAAAACATAACAGAACGAGCAACACAGAACTGGGGCCCACATACAGCGCCCCCACCACTCCCCACCAGCGAATGAAATCAAATCACCTTTCCTCTTTCATTCCTACACCCTCCTGAAGGCAAAACCATCCACTGTCATCTCGCGGCTGATACTAACGAGTTGCACAGTGCAACTCAGCAGTCGCATACACACCTAACGACCCTTCTCTGCTTCTGCCATGAACCACCCACTGCAGACTCAGTATGTAGGTTACCCCCCCCCCCACACACACACACACACGCCGCTACAACCCCCCCTCCCCCACCCCTCACCCACA
>NC_134890.1:21539181-21574181 GCF_041734735.1 Babylonia areolata | reverse complement strand
CACACACACACACACACACACAACCACACACACACATACACACACACAAACACACACACACACGTACGCACGCACGCACACACCTAATGATCCTATGCAGCTGCAACCATGAACACAGGATTGGAGACAAAAGTGGGTCACTCCAATACAAAAAACATCAGAACACACACTCAGTCCTTCGTTTGAAAACACAGAAAAAGTTGAGAGAGAGAGAGAGAGGAGGGAGGGAGGGAGAGGGATACAGAAAGACAGAGAGAGAGAGAGAGAGAGACTTCACAAGAGAGAGGGAGGGGGCGAGACAGCGGGTGACAGGGTGGATAAGATAAATTGATAGAGAGAGAGACAGAGACAGAGACAGAGACAAAGAGAGAAGGATATATATATATATATATATATATATATATATATATGCAGACAGCCAGGCACAGAGACACAAAGGCAGAAAGACAGTGATACAAACCAAGACACTGTAACAATGATCTCTTTCCGTAACGACTTCTACCCATCCCTCAATGTCCCCTCCCAAAATACCTGATTTCAAAAGAAAACAAGAGGAAAAGCCTTCAAGACTCACTTGTGCTTCATGGTTTATCCTGTAAAGGAATCATTAGGAGGGAAAAAAAGAGATTTTAAAAATGGTTGAAAAGTGCTCTGTATTAAATATGATGGATAAGCTTGGGAAAAGAAAAAAGAAAAGAAACTGGAGAGCCCCACACTGTCAACGTGAGTTTCAGTTCCAGTTTCAGTTTCAGTTTCTCAAGGAGGCGTCACTGTGTTCGGACAAGTCCATATTCGCTACACCACATCTGTTCGGCAGATGCCTGACCAGCATCATAGTTAGGCCTTGAGTGGATGCATGTGTATATCACACACACACACACACACACACACACACACACACACACATGTAATGTTGTGTACCTATCAGATTGGTTTACTTCAACAGAATTTTGCCAAAGGACAACACTTTCGTTGCCTTGGGCTCTTTTTCAGTGCACCAAGTGCGTTCACGTGTCAGCGTGAAACCCGCACAACTCACTCAGCAACTTGGCAGCATCACTGAGATATGTACATAGGTACCTTGTGGCCTAGTTACTTGCTTACGTTGTCACTCGAATTATCCAATACAGACACAATTTCGTCTGTCACTGACATTGTCTCTGCATGCTCAATGCCAATATTTTTTTCCTGTAATGTCACTGGATCCAGCATACACAAATACAGTGTGGAGTGATGGCCTAGAGGTAACGCGTCCGCCTAGGAAGCGAGAGAATCTGAACGCGCTGGTTCGAATCACGGCTCAGCTGCCGATATTTTCTTCCCCTCCACTAGACCTTGAGTGGTGGTTTGGACGCTAGTCATTCGGATGAGACGATAAACCGAGGTCCCGTGTGCAGCATGCACTTAGCGCACCTAAAAGAACCCACGGCAACAAAAGGGCTGTTCCTGGCAAAATTCTCTAGAAAAATCCACTTCGATAGAAAAAAACTAATAAAACTGCACGCAGGAAAAAATACCAAAAAAAATGGGAGGGGCTGTAGTGTAGCGACGCGCTCTCCCTGGGGAGAGCAGCCCGAATTTCACACAGAGAAATCTGTTGTGATAAAAAGAAATACAAATAAAATTTTGCATTAACTTTCTGCAATTACAGCAAGAACGGAGAGAACACACAAACATGCGTGAGTCTGAAGGACGCCCCTGAGAGTTGTTGCTATATTGGTGCTCGTGTTGCCACTCTTGGACAAAAAACCCGACATTTCGTTCCCGGGTTAGATGACAGACAAAAACACAAAATCTGCCTCTCCAATGACCAAAGACATGTGATGTCGTGGTTGACTTCACTGAACATGCCTTTTATCACTGTCAGAAACTGCCATCCTTGTGGAAAATGGTACAACGATATAGGCCTATCTTGACACATTTTGAGCAGCAGATCAGTATTAATGAAAAGGTCGCTCTTTCTGGACTACCCCAGAAACAAAATTAATCATGTATTACATGTAGCATAATTAACATTCTCCAAAGTTCAAATATGGAAAGTGTAAGCTCTTAGAACTTATATTCGATACTAAGATAAACATGAGAGTGAACACCAGGGATCGATGTTAAGAAAGCATACCAGGTAACTTACTTCCACTACCATTACAACCACATTACACTGTCTTTGTGACGAATATGACAAATTTTCTCTAAATACTCTGCGCAAGTATTTGAGGAAACAAAAGTGTGACAACAACAAAACAACAAACCCCAGTACGCAACTAGAAAAACAAAAACAAACAGACAAACAAAAAACAAGCACGCGATCATTTTTGGCTAAGACACGTCCGCGCAGTCGGAAAACAACAACGACAATCAAATCTGGTAGGAAGGAAACTTTCGAGGCTAAACGCAGAACAAAAAAACAAAAAACAACAAAAAAAGTGAGAAATTAATTTGAATCCCCCCCTGCCCCCCGCACACTTCGCCTCCCACCCACCCCCCTGCCCGCTGTCCTAAAACCCTCTTGGCCAAGAGGCAAGACATTCTCCATTATACTCAAATTCTAGCCCATACAGTTGAAACAGCGGTTACCTTCTCTGCTGTTCTGATGGTCATAGTCGGACACGACTGACTATCATACATACAACTGATTTGTTTCATACTGATCTGATTTCACCCAAGTTCAGCACTCAAGGTGTTAATATATGTGCATTGGATTTGTTTATATTTCTATTTTATTCAACGCTTTGGCTTGAGCATCATAAAAGAAAGGCAAAGAAAACCTGGAAATCTAGAAATCCTGATCAACGGAATGGCTTCATTACGGCATGAGTAATGATGGGGAAAATGACAAAGTTGAGGAATGAGAGTTGAATGATAGGTATATTTTGATCATTTTTTTCCCTTGACATTCATTGGTTTCTTTGTTTATTTATTTATTTATTTATTTATTTATTTATTTTTACTTATCTGTCTATCGTATCTATTATTTTTATTTTCTTCATTTTATTCGGATCATTCTAAAATGCTCTTTTCATTCATGTGAATGAACAACTGATACATAATGGTAATTGTTATCCTTTGATGCACTTGTTTAGATATATCATTTATTCATCTATCCTACATATCTGTCTACTGTTTACTTTCTTTTTCAATCAAAATGTTCTTGGTATTTATGTAAATGAACAAATGATATCCATGTATCATGGTGACTGCTATTATTCTTTGATGCACGTCTATTGAATATTATATTGTGATGTTTTTTTGTTGTTTTTTTCGGTATTTGAATACATGCTTGAAAATGATTTTTTTAAAGTCAGTTTGTTTCTGAAATTGAGTGCGTTGAGTACGCGCGCACACAGACATATATGCACAGAGAGACAGAGAGAGAGGGGGGGGGGAGGGAAAGAGAGAAAGAGAGAGAAAGAGAGAGAGAGACTCCAACCACCAACAATTGTGTATAGGAATGGTACACACATATATCTGCCGTATATATTCCGCTTGATAATCCACTTCCATTTCCAATTTGGATTTTCCCTTTCGAATGTTCTAATCCAGATAGCAAACTACACCAGGCTCTGACAAAGGCACGGAATCTCCAGAGCTGAGGTGTTGATGTACAGGACCAAACCCGTGCAATCAACAACCATCTACCTGAAGATCTAGTCATCAACCCCACCCACATATAATATATGTGTGTGTGTGTGTGTGTGTGTGCAGTAAGTGCATGTATGAGTATGCACACGTTTTTAGATTGATATGCACTTGTATGTATCCTAAATTCTGTATCTGTGTTTGTGTATGATTTTCGATTTATGTTCGTACCTTGTTATGTACTATCCCACCCAATATTCCTTGTGACCCCAATACACTTGGTCATAAAGACATATTCTGTTCTATTCTATTCTATATCTTGGAGGCCGTTGTCGACTACACATGAGCACATGTAAGCATGATATTTGTTCTTGCATGTTGTTGTTGATGTTGTTGTTGTTGTTGTTGTTGTTTTGCTCTATTATCTGAAAATAAGACTTTTTTTGTTTGTTTTTCTCGGTCAGATCAGCTGATGTGAGCGATGTTGGTGTTATGCAAAAAGAGGTCACACGTGGGCTTGTCAACATTCGTGTATGCAACTGGGTTAATCGCGGTTTGGGTTCTTTGTTGTTTCTCTTTGTGTGTGTGTGTGTGTGTGTGTGTGTGTGTGTGTGTGTGTGTGTGTGTGTAGAGGGTGGGGGTCTTTGTGTCTGTATGTCTGTGTGTATGTGTGTGTGTGTGAATGGGCGTGTTTGTGTGTGTGTGTGAGTGTGTGTGTGTGTGTGTGTTGTGTGTGTGTAGGGGGGGGGGTTCTTGTTTGTTTCTCTTTGTGTGTGTGTGTGTGTGTGTGCGTGCGTGCGTGTTTGTGTCTGTGTGTATGTCTGTGTGTATGTGTGTGTGAGTCGGCATGTGTGGGTGTGTTTGTGTGTATGTGTAGAGGGTGGGGGCGGGGTGTTTGTGTATGTGTGTGTGTGAGTGGGCGTGTTTGTGTGTGAGTGGGTGTGTGTGTGAGTGGGTGTGTTTGTGTATGTGTGTGTGGGGGGGGGGGGGTGCACGTGTGTGCGTGTGTTCGTGTGTGTGTGTGTGTGCGCGTGTGTGTGTATTTGTGTCAAACTCAAAGTCAAAGTCGAAATCAAAGTCAATATTTTATTTCATGATGGTAAATTGTGTGTGTGTGTTCGTTCGTGCGTGTGTGTGCGTAAGTGTATGTGCGAACGTGTGCGTGTGTGCACGTGTTTGTTTGCATCCGTCTCCTAATTGCGGGTGATTAAAGAAGTTGACTGACTCTATCTCTCGCTCGCTCTCTCTGTATCACTACACAGCAGGAAGTCCAGTTAGGTAGCGGGTTGTCCGTAGAAATTCCATGTGGTTGAACCTTCAATCCAGGATTTAAAACTAATCATAGTACAGTGACACCTTGTACATTGTGCAGGTTTTAGTGTGTGTGTGTGTGTGTGTGTGTGTGCCTCGCCCACCAACCATATCTGGCCCGGCTTGTTGATCTGTAAATTGCATTAGGATAAACTGGATCAAGGGGAAGGGTGGGGTGTGTGTGGCGTGGGCGAGTGTGGAATGAGAACCTCCAAAACTGAACAATTTTAATGGGAGGTCACCGACCTGTGTACAGTTTGGGTGCACGTGTGTTCTTTGTGTGTTCTTTGTCATCAATGCCTATGTTCACCCAGGAACCTGCACAACAAAAGCGGATTGGGCATTTTTAGAGGAAACAGAACGAATTTGGAGACTCTGTCATTATCTGTGGAGACCTTAATGCAAGATCGAAGTTATGGGACCAGTGGAACACCAACCAATGTAATGGGAAATTCTTCTTAGCCCATTAACAACCACATCCCCAACTCGCCTTGGAACAAGACAAGGGGACAGCGACAGTGTGATCAACGTTACTCTGACATCTCCAAAATTCAGAGCAGGAATGAATGCAGAGACGCTTCCACACTAAGACAGTGATCACCTCCCGGTAGTGTTCAGTCTACAGAAACTATCAGATAAACACTGTATGAAACCACGTGATCCATTTCAGTGTGAAACCAAAGAGACAACCATCATCGAAAAATTAAAACGCAGAAGAAACAAAAGAACGGCACCGAACCGGATGCAAACTATTCAGCCCCCATGGTGGAATACCGACACAGAGAGAGCCTGGATAGAAAAACATGCAGCTGTCAAACTTTGGCAAAAAAGAAAGAACAAAACCTTTTCCGGACAAAGATATTGAAACAAAAATGGAAGAAAAAACAAAACAGTTTGAAGTCATTGCTCAAGAGGTCAAAAATGACAAGTGGAAACAGTTTTGCGAGGCACTCAGTTATGACACAACATTGACAGAGTTCTGACAATTTTATCGTCGCATGGAAGGGAAAGCGTGCACAACAACCCCAGACCTATTAGATACTGATGGAACCAAGCTTAAGACAAACGAAGAAAAAGGATCCGCCCTGCTCAAACGTTTCATACAACAGAGCGATGAAAACAGATTAGATGAAAAAAAGAAATATGTTGAAGAGTTAAACCAAACCCTTATGCAGACTGGACCTGCTCAAACGTTTCATAAAACAGAGCGATGAAAACAGATTAGATGAAAAAAAAGAAATATGTTGAAGAGTTAAACCAAACCCTTTTGCAGACTGGACCTGATGATGACGACAATAGATGATCTAAACGAAGCAATAGCTAAATGCAAGAAAGAATCGGCTCCTGGCCCGGACAAAGTTCGCTGCTCAGACATCAAGGAGCTATTGGAAGAAGACAGAAGCAAACTTTTCCATCTGTAATCAAAACAGTTTCCACAATGGACATGTGCCGGAGGACTGGACACACAGCTTCTTAAAACCCATACCAAAACCAGGAAAGTACCATCGTCAGGTAAGCGGCTACTGAATCCTAACCATGCAAAACATTGCTGGAAAGCTCATAGAACGCATGATAGCCAGGAAACTTGCAAGGGATCTTGAACACAGGTACATTCTCCCTTCAAATCAAGGGGGTTACAGAACAGGTAATTCCACATGGGAAAATGCAGCTGCTTTCGCATACGAGGTACATGAAGGATTTCAAAGAAAAGAAGAAACACTAGCAGTAGCAATCGACCTCGAAGATGCCTACAATAAAGTCCAGTTTGCGCACCTCATGGAGCTGCTACTAAGGTATGGAGTAAGTTTGACACTGACAAGATGGATAGCAGCAGCACTTCAGGAAAGAACCGTCGTGAGAGGGAGTGGTGGAGGTGGTGGCTGGTGGGGAGGGGCGAGGGGGGGGGACGTGTGTGGATTGAAAACTTCCAAAACTGCTCAATTTTAATGTGAGGTCACTGACCTGTGTACAGTCAGGGTGCACGTGTCTTCTTTGCCGCCACACACCCCACATCCCCCTCCCTCCCCCCTTCCCCCATTCCCACCGCCCTCACCTTCCCTCCTCTCTCTCTCTCTCTCTGCGTGTTCCATAGCACGGGTGCAATAGCCGAATGGTTAAAGCGCTGGACTTTCAATCTGAGGGTCCTGGGTTCGAATGTCGGTGCACCTGGTGGGTAAAGGGTGGAGATTTTTCCGATCTCCCAGGTCAACATATGTGCAGACCTGCTAGTGCCTGAACCCCCTTCGTGTGTATATGCAAGCAGAAGATCAAATACGCACGTTAAAGATCCTGTAATCCATGTCAGCGTTCGGTGGGTTATGGAAACAAGAATATACCCAGCATGCACACCCCCGAAAACGGAGTATGGCTGCCTACATGGCGGGGTAAATAAATAAAAACGGTCATACACGTGAAATGTTACATGTTTGTCTGAGTGTGCATGCGTGTGCGTCTGAAATCTGATTGAACGACACAGGAAACGAATGATGAGCGCCCAGTGGCAGCCGTCAGTCGGCTCTACCCAGGTAGGCAGCCTGTGGTGCAAATGTCCCCGTGTATGTAAAGCGCTTAGAGCTTGGTCTCTGACCGAGGATAGGCGCTATATAAGTATCCACATCAATCAATCAATCAATGTATATGCGTGGCTGACTGCTTATCAGTCTGCCTGTTTCTTTGTCTGCCTTGCCTATATGTCTGTCTGTCTGTCTGCCTTGCCTATATGTCTGTCTGCCTGCCTGCTTATCTGTGTGTCTGTCCGCCTGGTTGTCTGCCCGTCTGTCTCTTTGTCTGTCTGCCTGTTTATTTGTCTACCTGCCTGCCTCTCTATCTGTCTGTCTGCCTGCCTGCCTGCCTATCTATCTGTTTGTATGTCCGTTTTGTGTCTGCCTATCTGTCTGCCCGCTTCTTTGTCTGTCCTGCCTGGCTTTCTGCCCGTCTGTTTGCCCGTCTGCCAGCCTGTAATTATGCTTGCCTGTCGGTCTAACTATGTGTCTGTGTATTTGCCTGTCTGCCTGTCTCTCTGCCTCTCTGTCTGTCTGCCTATCTGTCTGTCTGCCTTGCTTTCTGCCTGTCTGTCTGCCTACCTGCCTATATGTTTGCCTGTCTGTCTGTCTGTCTGCCTATCTGCCTGCCTATCTGTTCGCCTGTCTGTCTATCTGCCTACCTGTTTGTCTATCTACATATATATGTCTGTCTGTTTGCCCGTATGCCTGTCTATCTGTTTGCCTGTCTAACTCTATGTCTATCTGCCTATCTGTCTGCCTGTGTGTCTGTCTGTCTGTCTGCCTGTCTGTCTGCCTGGCTGTATATTGATAAACATGCATGGCACAGAACGTGGGCAAAACTTTCAAGAAGTGTAACCTTTTCATTACATGATGAAAAAAAAAGTCACCGAAAAAAATGGTCGATACCACTTGACAATTTGTCTGTTGCAACTTTTGCTTGAAAGCCAAGGTCTTCATACAGTGACAGTGCGTACATTTTTGGAAGAAAAAAAAAAGACAAAGCAGAAATTTGCTTACACTTTCGACTGCATTTTATACGAAAACATTTAGTTTTTCCATAAACTTTTGTACGCAAGAAACAACAACGACAACAACAACCACACACACACACACACACACACACACACACACACACACACACACACACAAAACCCACAAAAAACGATAAGCGAAGTTGCATTTTATCAGTATTAATTTTCTCTTGCAAAACGCCAAGTCAACCTCAGAAACGTTTCACAAGGTAGAAGGCAGGATCGATGTGAAAGAGAGAGATGTGTGTGTCTGTGTGCGTGTGCGTGTGTGTGTGTGTGTGTGTGCACGCGCGCGCGCGCGCGTATGTGTGTGTGTGAGTGCGTGCGTGCGTGTTTGTGTGTGTGTGCGTGTGCGTGTGTGTGTAAATAGAACAGAATAGACCAAATTTTATTTCTCATGAACCCTTCATCTTTTATAAGAAACGACACACACACACACATAGTACACAAATAAAAATACAAAATGTGTGTGTGTGTGTGCGTGCGTGTGTGTGATCAGGTATGTGTGGGTGTGTGTGTAGGTGTGTAAGTGAGTGTATGTGCATGTATGCGAATGTGTGTGTGTGTGTGTGTGTGTGTGTGTGTGTGTGTGTGTGTGTGTGTGTACGTGCGTGCGTGCGTGATTGTGTTTTTCCTATCGAAGTGGATTTTTCTACATATTTTTGCCAGGAACAACCATTTTGTTGCCGTGGGTTCTTTTACGTGCGCTAAGTGCATACTGCTCACGAAATCTCGGTTTATCGTCTCATCCGAAATATTAGCGTCCAGACTACCATTCAAGGTCTAGTGGAGAGGGAGAAAATATCGGCTGCTGAGCCTAACTCGAACCAGCGCGCTCAGATTCTCTCGCTTCCTAGGTGGACCTCTAGGCCATCACTCCACTGATGGCCACCACTCCAGTGGCTGAAAGTGGATCATACATAATGAAAACAAAGGATTAAATGTATGCACAACATCCAGCGACTTGAATACTGCGTGTAGATATGAGCATACTTTATCGTTTGATTACCTCATCACTCTGAAGACTTACGTCACGAACTAAACAGCGAACACGGGCACTTTGAAAATCCCCTACACGTAATTTATTTGAGCAATGGGTCTTCTCAGTCTACGATCACTTAGAAGACATATGTCTCTTAACGAGCAGTGTTACACGTTGCCGCCAGGGGAAACTACTTATGGAGGAGGAGGAGGCAGAGGAAAAATAAGTTTACGGTGGTATTTTTAAAATAAAAATTTAGTATCCTAATTCCGGGGATCTATTTCAACAGAAGTAACCGTGCATAGATGAAGCGATGTTAACATTCAGTGTTGATAGCCATTTTCAGTGAGTTTCGACTCTCTTTCCATATTGATGATGATGATGATGATGATATGGATACTTGTACAGCGCCTATCCTCGGTCAGAGACCAAGCTCTAAGCGCTTTACAAAGACGCAGTCATTTACACATCAGGCTGCCTACTTGGGAAAATGCCTTTGGGCGCTTCGTTTCCTGTATCATCCAATCAGGTTTCAGTCACGCACGCGCATGTACGCGCACGTATGCTTATACAGGCATGTAACATTTTATGTATATGACCTCTTTGTTTATTTACCACGTCGATTATTGTGCTTAGTTTTGTTACAGACTCAGTCGCTAAACAAATGTGCACTAACCTTTACGTATAAGTTCAGCTCCAGACAAATCCACTGAAATGACGCGTTCTGATAACTTCCTGTTGTAGCTAATTACGTCTTGGTTGTCTGAACGTGACGTGACATGTTGAGACGAAAGGCATTAGTCGCTGCATTCGTTGGCTTTGTGTGTGTGTGTGTGTGTGTGTGTGTGTGTGTGTGTGTGTGTCTGTCTGTGTGTCTGTGTGTGTGTGTGTGTCTGTGTGTGTGTCTTTGCACAAAGGGACAGATTGTGTGTGACTGATACTGTCCATTCCTAAACGGATCAGATCTGCGTCAGTGAGAGTTTGGTTAATGCCCATTCCTAAACGGATCAGATCTAAGTCCTTTACCTCTCTCTCTTTCTATTTTTGCAGTGAACTTGACGCAGAAATAGGCAGACAAACAGAGAAGCAGACAGGCATGCATACGTACATAGGCCACATACATAAACAGACAGACAGTTTTAACGTTATTTTAACATTAAGCGATGATGTATGCATCTCTTGTGTGTGTGTGTGTGTGTGTGTGTGTGTGTGTGTATTGATTCCTTAGCTTTTAAGATTGCACTTGGGTTACCGCGATGGGCTTCAATCGACAAAACATACAAAGAAGCTGGTGTTTTGCCATTACCTGAACACAGGAAATTATGTGCCTGTAACTACATGGTAAGGGCTAGAGCTGTTCCAAATTCGGTTGTCTCTGAAATTGATGAAGAAACGTACATCTGTAGAGAAATTCGTAACAAAGCTGTATACACGTCCTTGTTCGATTTTACTAAGTCAGTCTTTGAGAGTTGCAGTCTGCCTCTTTCCCAGATTGCGAAAATTCCGAATTGTTTTCATCCGCCTTGGCTGACTGAGCAAGCAAATATTATTTTTACATATGGACAATTAAAAAAGAGTGACAGTCCACTCATTATTGCCTCTCGGGCCAAAGAACTAATTAATACACGTTTCAAATATTACCTCCGTGTTTTCACAGATGGATCAATTAGTAGTAACTCTGAAGTTGGAGCCGCTTTTGTAATCCCCGAGCTTAACATTAAAAAGAGATTTCACTTAACTAAAGGTTGTTCAATTTTTACTGCTGAATTGTTTGCAATTCTGATGGCTTTCACCTTTTTTAGTGATATGCCTCTTGTGCCTGCAAAAATCCTTATACTGTCTGATTCAAAATCAGCATTGATGGCTTTTAATAATCAATCTTCATCTGAACGAGCAGATATTATGTACGAAATTTTGTATTTAATCCACCAGTTAATTATGCGAGGCTCCGACATTTCACTCTTGTGGGTTCCTGGACATTCTAATCTTCGTGGCAACGAAATGGCCGATTTTTGTGCCAAGGAAGCGGCATCGAACAATTCAGATTCAATCACTCACAATATTCCTATTTCTGTTTCTGAAGCTTGTACTATTCTCTCAACATATATCTGGAATTTCAGACAGAAACAGTTCTTAGAAAACTCAAAAAAGAAGCTTTGGTGGGATCTCTCTCTTCCAACAAGAAAAGGCACGAACCCCCCAGGATCAATTTCCACAAGAAACTTGACACACAGGCTAAGAACTAATGCATGGTTATGCAGATTTTTGAAACCGTCACCACTATGTATTTGTGGTAAGACCCTTGACATCCCACATTTTTTGCTCGAATGTCCAGATACACATTTACATTTCAAACCCCTTCATGATATGATTACAGCCTTTAATCTTCCATTAGTCATGTCCAGCGTTTTTCACCCTAGCAAAGAAAATGGTTGGTCTCTGACAAAAACCGCAGTTGACCTAATTAAAAGCCATCCAATTGGTCGGTTTTTCTAATTTGTTTCATCCCCTTTCTGTTGCAGAGGTTCCCCTCTGTTTTATTTAATCCAAAGTAGTGTTTCGTTTTGGGTGATAGCGTCAGATTTACTTGTAGAGCAAAGTTCCCATTATTCTAATTAGTGGAACTGTTCGACCCTAACAGGTAATATGTCGTCTTGATTACATTACGAAACCTTAATTTGATGAGAAAGAGTGAGAGACAGTGTGAATGTGTGTGTGTGTGTGTGTGTGTGTGTGTGTGTGTGTATGAGTGAGTGGGCAGGGGAATGAGGTAGGGGAATTATAATGGGCATTTGTGTGCATGCATGGATGTATGTAGAGAGAGGGTGGGGGAGAAACGTATGTGAGTATGTGGGTGCGTTAGAATATTTTTTGGAGATAATGATATTAATGAAATTTGGTACCTTGATTTGTTAAATATGTTTTTGTTTTTTTTGTTTTTGTTTTTTGTTTTTGTTTTTTTTGTTGTTGTTTTTGTTTTGTTTTTTTAAATCATACCTTCCTCAAATCAGAATTTCCTTGTGTTGCTCAGTTAATATTTTATTCAAATGGTTGCGAAAATGTCAGTACAACAAACAGTTAATCTGACAATAAATGGTTTCAGTCAGTCAGTGTGTGTGTGTGTGTGTGTGTGTGAGTGAGTGAGTGTGCGTGTATGCGCGCTTGTTTGCTTGTGAATACGTGCACCCGTACGCACGCGTATGATTAGGTGTGTTGGCGCGCCTAACCGTCCATACCCCCCAACGCATGAGCGGTCTAATGTGATAACCCGGAATCCAGACTCCACCAAAATCAAATCACAGGGTATCAGTGCCGAGGTGGGTGATAGCGGTTGATGGTGGTCCGCAAGATTTAACGGCCAGGGTTCAGTCAGCCGTGTAATTGCTGAGGGGTCTCCCGTAGAGTTGAGAAACAGAGCGGTATAATCAGGCTTTTCTGAGCCTCACTTATGTTACTGGCTAGCTGACGTGCAATAGTAGACAGAGACACAGATGGAGACAGAGACAGAGAGACAGACAGATATAAACAGACAGACAGAGACCGAGTGAGAGACAGACAGACAGACAAAGAGATAGAGACAGGCAGAGTGAGAGAGAGATACAGACAGACTGAGACAGAAACGGAAAAAGAGAGACAGACAGACATATAGAAACAGAGAAACAGAGATATGGACAGAGTGAGAGAAAGAGAGACAGACAGACAGATAGAGACAGGCAGAGTGAGAGAGAGGGAAGGACAGACCGAAACACAGATAAAGAGGAAAAGAGACAGAGGGATGGAGGGAGGGAGTGAGAGAGAGAGAGAGAGAGAGAGAGAGAGAAGAACCAACGAACCAACGAAAATATTTCATTCTTATATTTAAGAATATATAATTAATGCTGAACTTCTATGGGATTATATTGTATTGTATTACTCTTTCGCCACAACAGACTTCTGTGTGAAATCCGGGCTGCTCTCCTCAGGGAGAGCGCGCCGCTACCCTCAGAGCGCCAGCTTTTTTTCTGCCTGCAATCTTATTTGTTTTCCTATCGAAGTGGATTTTTCTTCAGAAATTAAAAAAAATACTTTGCCAGGGACACCTCTTTTGTTGCTGTCGGTTCTTTTACGTGCGCTAAGTGCATGCTGCACATGGGACCTCGGTTTATCGTCTCATCCGAATGACTAGCGTCCAGATCATCACTCAGGGTCTTGTAGAGGGTGAGAAAATACTGGCGACTGTGGGATTCGAACCAGTGCTCTCATATTTTCCGCTTCCTAGGTGGACGCGTTAGCTCTAGGCCGACACTCCAGTTGATAATAATGAAGCAATATCATTATCAAAATGCAACATCAATAGTTCCATGCTGCCTGGTAACAGATAAGCACTTGTCCATCTGACACAGACATGTGTTCAGCAATGTGATTAATGAATATGAAAAAATAAGTATGACTCATTACACAACCCTGTCATACACAAATTGGACATTCAAAAAACAGAATATTGACAATTAACCCTGACACCTACTAACAATGAACCACACATGGCTACCAAAGAATAAATGATTTGCCAAATATACTCTGGTTTCTCAAATGTTATAATGACTTATTATGTCTTACAGAATCGAATGCTTTTCTAAAATCAACGAAAGCAACGTATGATTTCTTATTCTGAACCAGAAATTTTACATTACATGTCTACGGTTTAGATATATGATCAACAGCAAAGGAGTTGTTTCGTTGTTTTTTTTTTTTTGTTTTTTGTTGTTTTGTTGTGTTTTTGTTTGTTTGTTTGTTTTTTTGTTGTTGTTCGTTTTCTGTTTGTTTTGTTTTTTTGGGTTTTTTGGTGGGTTTTTTGTTGTTGTTGTTGTTTTGTTTGTTGTTGTTTTTTGTTTTGTTTTTTTCCTTTTTTTTTGTTTGTTTGTTTGTTTGTTTGTTTTGTTTTTTGTTGTTGTTGTTTTTGTTTGTTTTTTCAGAATCCGGCTTTTCACTCTGTAATCATCTCTTTATTTTCTGACCATCTACATGATCGATTGCTCAACACCATTTAGAGCATTTAAAGAGAGAGAGACAGACAGACCGACAGACAGACAGACAATGATAGGGAGACAGGTAAAAAGTGATTGACAGACACAGAGAAAGACAGAAAGAGAGGCAGACAGACAGAGAGATACATAGAAAGAAAGACGTACGAGGGATAAACAGACACAAACAAGAAAGAGAGAGAGAGTGAGTGAGAGAGAGAGAGAGAGAGAGAGTGAGTGAGAGAGAGAGAGAGAGAGAGAGAGAGAGAGAGAGAGAGCACTCCCCGAATTTCAGTTCAGCATGTTTCTTTTTAATGTCTTCACGAGTGTACGACTCACTAAGTACGACTCATTTTTGCTGTGCTTATCAGATACATGTGCTATAACACAGTTCTACATATTGACATCTACGAATGTGCGCATAACTTGATACAGTCCTACATTCTGACCTTTTTGTTCGTTGGAGTACCTTAATATAATTCCACGTTATGAAACATTTGACTTTGTTGACCCCATTTTCACCCACTGGGGACGCTCATTCATCTCCCTCTGGAAAAAGCAGCAATGGATATAACATTATTTCTAATACTATTCTCCCGTTTCTAACTGAATTACTTAACTCCAAGCTATTCCACTGGCACGGTAACATTGGAGGTTTTCTTTCAGAAAAGTGTCAAAAACAAAAAGAAAAGAAAAAAACCCCCAAGAGAATGAGTAAGTCATAGATTTTTTTTCCCCGAAAAGGACACTTTGCACAGGTTCGTGTGGATATATATATATATATATATATATATATATATATATATATATATATGGGACAAATGATACAAAGTTGTGCCAAACTAGTGGTTTTGACTGAACTGTAAATTTCCATGCAACGTTTGTTCAGAACATTGGTGTAACCTAATAGATGGGCACTAGGGGTTAACAGGGGACATTGAAATGTTCTCATCACAAGGATTGCTGTAGCCTGTGAGGTTACGTTGGGAGTGAAAAGGGAACATGAAGAATCGTATAGATTATAGTAAAGGTTTGGTAAAAAAAAAATGCATACGATTGTGTGTGTGTGTGTGTGTGTGTGTGTGTGTGTGCATGCGTGCGTGCGTGTAGAGGCATTATTCAATACAGATCTTGGTCCATAATAGAGGAATGGTGTGAAAACACACACGCGCACGGAGAGAGAAAGAGACAAAGACAATGAGAGAGAAAGACACAGAGAGAGAGAGACAGAGAGAGACAGAGACAGAGAGATAAATTAGAACTCAGAACTGAAAAAGTTTTGTTTTTTTTATTCAAGGATTAAATTTAGATTTTAGGTATTACCCATTCTCCCAATCTACCCTTGCTAATCTACATTCATAATAAATAGAGTACACACAAATGAAGAGGGAAAATCCATGTAAAAGGGCATATATCACGAAGAAAAGCACTCACACACACACACACACACACACACACACACACACACACACACACACTCACACACACGTACCCACACGCACGCACACAGATGGATAGGAAAGTGATACAGCGAGAGGTGGGGAGAGGAGGGCTTGGGGGGTGGGGGGAGAGGGTGAGAAACAGAGAGAATGAATGAATGAATGAATGAATCTTTATTTTCCAACGGTGAAGATATTAGCACTTTGGCCGACTTACACATCTGCCGTTGTTCTAAGAGACACACAAACATGTACGCATATAAATGTAGTTATACTTAATACATGTATAATGTACGAGTATAACAGAGAGAGAGAGAGAGAGAGAGAGAGAGAGAGAGAGGTCATCACCTGAATGGAACTGTTACAAACATAAGGTACAATTCAATTTTTTTCATTCACCATGGCATGGCAGCTAGTGGACTGAGTACAAGCAAGCATTTGCAAAAGAAGAAGAAGAACAACAACAACAACAACTAATCCAATAAATGAGACATAACTGCCATCTTTGTTACTGCCAACGGTACGTCAAAGATCGGAGTCGGTTATTGCTGGTTGGGTTGAAGATATCTATGCAGATTTGACTTGAAAATAGGTAGAAAATACCCGTTTGTACATAGTGTGTAGGAAGGGAGTTCCACAGTGATGCACACGAAAATGCAAAATTAATTTTGAACATATCAATCCGGGTCAGTGGTACAAAATACTTGTTAGAGCCGTATTGGCATGAGGCTTGTGAAAGCAAGTGTTTTAGAAAATGTGGTGCCACGTTTTTGTGCATTTTGTCCATGAGTAATGCTGTGTTGAATTCTAGCTATTTCTGAAATGGAAGGGTGTTTAATCTGACTTGGTTTTTTTCCCCCTAAAGTTGACAGCGAAAGATCTGGTAAAATTAATCTGGCTGCACTTTTGTGGAGAGAATCTAATTTAGTTTTTTTGATATGAACATTTGCAGTACAGCTCCAGACAACAGATACATAGTTAATGTAAGAAAGACAGTGAGCGTGTAATAACGCTTTTGCGAGCTTCACTTTCTATGTAAGGTTTGAGCTGATAAAGGAAGAAAGAAAAACAGACTGCGTGCCAACCTTTTACAGACAGAGCCAATGTGGAGATCGCCATTTCAGTTCATCTGTTATGATTCCTAAAAGAGACACACACACACACACACACACACACACACACACACACACACACACACACACACACACACACATATATATATATATATATATAGAGAGAGAGAGAGAGAGAGAGAGAGAGAGAATCGAAAATCGTGATCAATCGATGCGCGACCTTGTTCTGCCCACGTTGTGCAGACAGGAGCAAGACGTTGTTCATTTCTGATACCCACTTGTCCATCTCCCTCTTTCTGACACTCAGGTAAACATAGACATAACTCGTATTACGCAAGTCATTTCTCTGTCTGTCTGTCCGACTGTCCCTCTCTCTCTGTCCGACTGTCCCCCATGCGCACCCCCCCTCCTCTCTCTCTCTCTCTCTCTCTCTCTCTCTCTCTCTCTTCTTCTTCAAAGGAGCTATGTTTTGTTTCATTACTTGCTTTCACCATTTCATTCGTATATCATAATGGTTTGTTACACAATGAAAGTACGTTGACGCATTAATTTTACCCGTATCATGAGAACCTCGTGGCCAATGCCAGTAAAGTGTCAAAGCGTCAAAAGCGTCTCTGTGTGTGTGTGTGTGTGTGTGTGTGTGTGTGTGTGTGTGTGTCCCTCTCTTTCACACTCTCTTTCCCTCCCTCTCTCTCTCTCTCTACATGTGTAGGCACACACACACACACACACACACACACACACACACACACACACACACACACACACACACACACTCACTCACTCACTCACACAAACACATACGCATTCTTAAACAGACACACGAACACTCACAAACACACAGTTGCAACAGACACACCAACGCACACATGCATGCGTCAGCGCACGTACACACGCACACACACGGGAGGGCGGGAGATTGGGGGGAAGGGGCAGGGCAGGGGGGGGGGGGGATGGGGGCAGAAGTCGAAGGCTTAAACTGGTGCTGATTTGATCTTCAAATCCGATTCTTGGTGATTTGGAGGGAAACGCGTCCGTTTAGTTTGCTTTGTTACCGCTTAGCTTTATTTCATTAAATCAGCAAGATCAGTTCCGTCCCCTCCACAACCCCCCCCCCCCTCTCATTTCAACAACTTGTGCCTCCCCCCACCCCCTTCTCTCTCTCTCTCTCTCTCTCTCTCTCTCTCTCTCTCGCTCTCTCTTTCTCTGTGTGTGTGTGTGTGTGTGTGTGTGTGTTCGTGTGTGCGTGTGTGTGTGTGTGGTGGTTGTTTTGTTTTGATTTATGCATTTTTTTTTCCTCTGTTATGTATCTCTACTAACACCATGCTTTCATTTTATTAAATATTGTGTAGTGTAGACCCTATTCAGGGCGGGGACTGGATGTAAAAAAAAGCACACCAGTACTTATCTATTATCCTCGAAATAAAGAATTTGTCTCTGTCTGTCTGTCTGTCTGTCTGTCTGTCTCTCTCAGTATAATCATGTATATGTGCCCATGGCTGAAATGCATTAAACATTCATTCAATCTCTCTGTCTCTGTCTGTCTCTCATTGTGTGTGTGTGTGTGTGTGTGTGTGTGTGTGTGTGTGTGTGTGTGTGTGTGTGTGTGTGCGTTGTGTGTGTGTGTGTGTGTTTGTGTGTGTTTGTGTGTGTGTGTGTGTGCGTGCGTGTGTGTGCGTGCTTGCGTATGTGTGTGTGCATGCGTGCGTGCGTGCGTGCGTGTGTGTGTGTGTGTGTGTGTGTGTGTGTGTGTGTGTGTGTGTGCATGTGTATGTGTGTGAAAGTCAAACATTTATTTCAGGAAGGTAAATTGAATAAGCGACGACTGCTCATATATATATATATATATATATAGAGAGAGAGAGAGAGAGAGAGAGAGAGAGAGAGATAGATATATATGTGTGTATGTGTGTGTGTGTGTATGCTTATACATATCGATAGATAGATAGATAGATAGATACTCGAAAACACAATATTTGTGTGAAATAAATTGCATAAGTACATTTCTGTTTCGCACACATATACATATTTGCAAACACACATGATGAAAACACCATATCTACCCCACTTCTCACATGCATATCCACTCATGCATTACAAACTCATTGCAAATGAGAGCGAACACGAAACATTTCACACACACACACATAAACGATGAAGTAGTAAACTGATCTCTCTCTCTCTCTCTCTCTCTCTCTCTCTCTCTCTCTCTCTCTCTATATATATATATATATATATATATATATATATATATATATATATATATATATATATTGACATGTATTACTATTCACCTTTTAGACAGCTTATGAGGTGGTTCTTCAGATTTTTCTCCTTTTTTTTTCTTTCTGTTTTTTCAGACTGCTGAGATGTTTATTCATATTTTTCTTTAACACTTTTTCCTTCGTAATACTTTATGAAGTCCGGGAAGGGTATTCCATTTCCGTCAGAGTAAAGGAAGCTGGACTTCCAAAGGCTTTTCTTTGTCGAGTGACGCATAACATATGGCTGTGTCTATGGTCATCAGTTTTAAAATTGTAATCTTTTGGGGAGCATTTCTGTATATAAGATTATGGATGGAAACCTTTTTGAATAACAGCCACTTGTGGAAAGACAGTATGTTTTGCTGTTTACCATCCATATGTATCGGAGTGCTCGACGCCAACACTATTGATTTTAATGCTTTCTTTTTTCAGACATACAGTGAATAATTTTCATGTTCATATAGCTACATATGTCCCGTAAAACTGGCGATGACTGGCTGAACATGTGCACTTTAAAACTCATTATAAGGTGATAGAGTTGAACTGGTAAGGGTTTTAATTTGTGAATTTTGATAAGAGGATTAAAACATTAAAAAGAATCATTTGGATCTATGTTGTGATGGATCAATATTCTGTATGCGAGGCCACTTTTGTAGACATGTCTTTGTACCGAGTGGTAATATAAAAGGGGACGGTACAAAAGAATTACTGATTTACTGAATTAAAGAGTTTGAAGGTGAAAGTATAGAAAAGATCCGCAAATAGGCCAGAACCTTGTAGAGGCCAGTCACAAAAGGGTTTTTCTATTGTTCAGTTTACAATAGTTAAGTAGGAAAAGAAGAAGAAGAGAACAGACAATGCCTGAATAAGACACAAATAACATATCAGCACAAGTGGATAGTAAGCACATGTATATTATAATAGAAAGACTATCACTTTGTTTGGTATAGGCAACAACTTAACATAAATAATACATATATGTGAAGACCAAACAATGAAATAAGATGGCATTTCCAATACATTTGAATAGTGTAGTTAAAGTGGTTAAAGCTAATTTGATTCAGTGAAAGTGCACTGACAGTATAGATTCAAATGAATCAGTCATCATGTAGCACTATACTGGAGTAAGCCGTATAGGAGAGAGCATGATAACTAAATTGCAGTTAACACTGTGATACATATCAGATGGCTTTAACCAATAGCTGATATTGATCCAACACTATCTTGTAATCACCACAACAGAATACTACACACATCTTAAGAGTACTGAGCACACTGTAACCATGAAGCTATAGTACTGAAAGCCAGTGAAACACTGTAGCAGTACAACTGATATCAGCATGTAAAATAATACATGAATAATAGAATCGGTCGCTTTCATATTCAACACTGGCAATCTGAGAGACCAGATAGTCAGTGCTCAATACAAGGATTGGAAGAACTATCATGGCTTAACCATTAAGTGCATTCAGGTGAAGGCCAGTGCTCTACATTTTAATTCCCTTCGCTCAGCGCCTAACCTTCATCAGTGTGAGTAAATGAGAGAGAATACGTCATTCCTAATGTTCTAAAACAGTCAAATAAACTATCAGTGGGCAGAGACGTCACTGACAGACGTTGGGGGGAAAGAATCAAATGATGACATGGCGATTATCTAGATCAATCATAGCCGAGCTGTGATTGCCAGTGGAATAACTGAAACAAGTGTAACGACTTTAAATGCAATCAACATACTCATATGAAGACATGCAATGTGTCGGACAATTTACAAGTCAACACATTTCAAACGGAGTACTTACAGCAGAATATTAGGCAGCTGCCTGTGTGGCGACACGCTCGATGTGTGCTTCAGAGCGGCACCTCGGGAAAGTGAACGGCGGACGTACAACAGCTTTTAGTTCAAATTTCAACAGCTTTTAGTTCAAATTTGCAACAGCTTTTTAGTTCAAATTCGAACTTTTATAGCCTTACGCCACAGGAGTTATCTCCTCATGTCAATGGTTGGACACCGTCACTGCAGTTAATTAAACTGTCGTCCGCTTTACGGCATGTGCTGCGAGTTGAACTATGATTAGTAGCCAGCTGAGCACTTGGCTACAGTAAAAACTTTTCTTTTCTTTTTTTTTTTTTTTAAGAAATAAAAATTTTGTTAATGAACGCAAAGAGTCACTTTTTATTCGTTTTTTTGTTGTTGTTTGTTTGTTTGTTTTGTTGTTGTTTTTTTCCTTCTAATGTTAAGCAATTGACTGGAGAGACGTTTACATAAGTGCGTCACATGATCCATACCGTTTTTATGTAGCGCCGATTTCACTGGATTAAATACTTTCTTTCTAAATTTTTGTTGCAAATACAAAACAAAACAAAACAAACAACAACAAAAATGTCGGAACCGTCCCCTAGTTTTCTGATTTGTTATCATTTAATGAAATCATCTACGTATGTAAGTCTTAAGTTGTATACGATCAGTTAAGCACGGTGTATCATTCCTGACGGTGAAAGTTGTTTGTGTTTTTTTTTGTTTTGTTTTTTTGTTTGTTTGTTTGTTTGTTTTTGTTTTTGTTTTTTGTTGTTGTTTTTTGTCAGTGTGCACAATTTTGCAACATTAAAAAACAGTTTAATCGAACCAATGCTTTCATCTAAAGTTCACCAATATAGCGTAGCTTCCAAACAACCACCCTTAAGCAGATTGTAAATTTTCATCTTGTCTTCTTTAAAGGTTAAAGGTCCAGTGATTTGTTTTATTTGAAGTCATCTGGGTAGTAAATTCACATCCACTGTTTCAAGAGCTCAGCATAAGAAGGCGAACTCCAATCCTCTTCATTTGTCTTTTTAAGCTTCCACAATCAAATATGATTAGTAGTAGCAGTAGTAGTATCATCATTATGGATTATGAGTATTTACGCCTAATCTTGAAAATAAGCCTTAGGTTTTTACAAACAGAACACATACGTAAACATCAAAAAGGAAAAATTGAACACAAGATACCAAACATTATCAAAAAAATTATTCACCCCCCACCCCACAACCCCCCCCCCCTCCCACACACACACACGCACCCACAATACACACAAGCACACGCGCACGTGCACACACACAAGTCATGGCACTCGGTCATAAATAGTACACATTAAAAAACAAACAAACAAAAATACAAATTCTGAAACTATCAAAACTCACTCACTTGCAGTCATTTTTTAGTTCATACTGGAAAAGGGATGATGAGCTGTTGAGAATTATTCAGGAGGGGAAAAGGTGGGTGTTCAGAGCGGATTTGAAAGATTGCAGCAAAGATGTACCTGGACAGAGTGAGGAAAATACAAAGGACACAACACCATGCCGAAACGAGGCCTCGAACCCTCATCACTGCTGAACACTGGATCACAAGTCCCAACAACACCAAACCGAATCTGCCGCGTTGCCTCTTTGAGTGTGGTTTATCGTAGCTGTGAGTGACAATGAACTGTTCATACATTTTATTTAATCTTGCAGAATGGAATGATTATTATGATGCTGCTTGGTAGGCGTCAAAAAAACACACACTATTATAGAAATGCTTTGTATGATAATCAGATAGTATCACACGCTGGATTGATCAGTGATTCATGTACGTTGTGTGTGTGTGTGTGTGTGTGTGTGTGTGTGTGTGTGTGTGTGTGTGTGTGTGTGTGTGTTTTAACTGTCAGAGATCAATATCGAGTTGTATTGCTTAGATAATCATTGTTAAAGTATCCAAGAGTAAAAAGTTAAAGTTTCCTATTGTTAGCTTGACGAATGGTTTTATCTACAAGAATTGGATTTATTTACTACATCTCACTGATTTACAAAACAAAATGGCGACCAGTATCAAAATATGCCTGAATTAGTTTAATTTCAGTTCCGACTGCTTGAGAGCATTGACATGTAGATCTGATCAAGGTTCGCAATGTTTGAAATGGTAATTCTGTTTTACGTAAATGCTGCTATACCGTGTTTACTGCTTCTAGGTTGGCCCTTCTCCTAAGAGTCGGAAGAGTAGAAGAAGAAAAAGAAAGGGGCGGGGGGAGGAGGACGAAGAACAGGTAGAGAAGAAGAAGAAAAGAAGTAGCTGATGGTGATGCATTAGAAACTTTTTTTTCAAAACGTCTGTGGTTGTCTCCCAACATTCAAGCATGAAACAGAAAGTCCTTGACCGCTGCTGTAACGCTTTTATTACGTTGTTCAATTGCTCTTTGCAATTTAAATCTTTTGCAGTGAAGAAGAAAGCCAGAATGGCTCGAACGGATAGGGAGTTGTCCCTTCAGTCTAAAATGAAAAATCAATGGAACCGGAACTAAGGAACGGGTATTTATAAAAGGCGCAAAACTGCATTCAAAAGAAACAAATCCAAACTTCCGAGCATCTGCAAAGTGGAACCAGCCGCTGTGGCGACGTACTCAGCAACGACATGGATGACCTGCGTTCGAACCCCAGCAGAAACATATCTTTGTGGGATTCCGGTCCAAGAATCGAGCATGTTTTATGGACTCCAATGGGAAGACATGGACCACACAATCAAACATCATGGTAAAGAGGGATGTGTCTTTGAGAATGGTGCCAAATTTCTCGTCTAGCATCAACCAGACCTGAAAGGTGGCAACACCTACATGTTGGCCAGGAAATTTGAGAACATTCTCAAGACGCTTCAATGAAGGAGATGGCCGTCGACTATGCTGACCCAGTTTACGCGTTTGAACTGAAAAAAAAAAAATCTTACTTATAAAGTATACATCTCAAAACTTCAAGAATTATGTGTGAAATAATGCACAAATTGTAAATGTTCTGTTGTTTGTACATACAGATAGAAAATCATGTATATAAATGCGAGCAAATAGTTTGATTTATTTTCAGAGAAATCAACTGCATACCTGTGTCCTTCATTAAGGCTCAAAACTACGATTGCAAACAGACACACGTTTTATTGTTTCCTACCCTCCCACACCACCCTCCAATATATTTCCCCATTTGTTTTGCAGACTGGAAAAGGTTAATTCCAAGCATTATTGGAACGTCCCAGCTATGGCAACCGCTAGCACTAGAAAACGAGTTCAATGTAAAGTGCCAGTAGCTTTTGACATTCAGATCAAGTTGTCAACATGTCATTTTGTGTTTCCAAAACTTTGAAGACATTATGTACATGTGATCTTTAAAAAAAAAAAAACGATTAAAATAACTTGCAAAAATGTTTACGTTTTGAAGAATACATGCTGAAGAGAAGATAGTTTATTCATTTTATTTTTAAAGCTTGTTTCCTTGGGTTTTGAATATGTCGAAGTGAATCAAGGGCGAAAAGGGTAAAAGAACAATAGCAACAAACAGTTTGCTCTCTCTCTCTCTCTCTCTCTCTCTCTCTCTCTCTCTCTCTCTCTCTCTCTCTCTCTCTCTCTCTCTCTCTCTCTCTCTATGTCACTCAAGGACAAAAGAAGAAAAACAGGAAGAGGATGACAAGGAAGAAAAGAAGAAGAAGGTGATGATGATGATGATGTTGATGATGATGATGATGACGAAGAAGAAGAAGATTGTCAGTGGGGCCAAGCCATTGTTAAGTTTCTCTGTTATAGGGGGCCACAGCATGGCAGAGTGTGTCTGTCACTGAGGGCGAAAACTTCGTAATGTTTGTCATAGGACGCAAAAACATGACAAAGTGTGTCTGTCATAGGGGCCAAAACATGATGACGTTTGTCAAATGGAAGCCAAAACACGGCAAAGTGTGGCTGTCATATGGAAGCCAAAACACGGCAAATTGTGACTGTCATATGCATGTCAAAATATGGCAAAGTGTAGCTGTCATATGGAAGCCAAAACACGGCAAATTGTGACTGTCATATGCATGTCAAAATATGGCAAATTGTGACTGTCATATGGAAGCCAAAACACGGCAAAGTGTGGCTGTCTTATGGAAGCCAAAACTCGGCAAAGTGTGATTGTCATAAAGAAGCCAAAACTCGGCAAAGTGTGACTGTCATATGCAAGTCAAAAGATGGCAAAGTGTGGCTGTCATATGGAAGCCATAACACGGCAAAGTGTGGCTGTCATATGGAAGCCAAAACACGGCAAAGTGTGACTGTCATAGGAGGGCCGAAACATGTCAAAGTGTGGCTGTCATAGGGAAGCCAAAACATGGCAAAGTGTGACTGTCATAGGAGGGCCAAAACACGGCAAAGTGTGGCTGTCATATAGAAGCCAAAACACGGCAAAGTGTGGCTGTCATATAGAAGCCAAAACACAGCAAAGTGTGAATGTCATAGGAGGGCCGAAACATGTCAAAGTGTGACTTTCTTGGGGGGCTTAAAACAATCCAACGTTTGTCTGTCATAGGGGGCCAAAACTTGGCAACGTGTGTGTCATGTGGAAGCCAAAACACGGCAAAGTGTGACTGCCATAGGGAAGCCAAACTACGGCAAAGTGTGACTGCCATAGGGAAGCCAAAACACGGCAAAGTGTGACTGCCATAGGGAAGCCAAAACATGGCAAAGTGTGACTGTCATAGAGAAGCCAAAACATAACAAGTTTGACGGTCATTTGGAAGCCAAAACATGGCAAAGTGTGACTGTCATAATGAAGCCAAAATATGGCAAAGTGTGTGTCATGTGGAAGCCAAAACATAGCAATGTGTGGCTTCCTTTGGGGGAGGGGGGGGGGGGGCAAAACAATGCAACGTGTGTCTGTCATTGGGAGCCAAAGCATGTCGAAGTTTGCCTGTCATAGGTGGGGCCAAAACATGGCAAAGTTTCTCAGTCATACGACCAAAAACCCCTCCCTCCTTCCCTCTCCCCCCTCTCCTCCCCCGCCCCCCCCCCCCCCTCCCCAACCCCCCACTTTCCCCTCCCCCGCCAAGATCTCGTTTCGTACGAAGCTGCTGATGAACTGCGGTCAACGCCCGCGCATGACAGACAAAATGCCGATGACTCATTTGCAACAATGAACAGGCTTCAAAACACAAACCGGCCTTTGAGTCATGCGATCGTCTCAGTGGGAGAGATGACCCACTCGTCAAAACAAAATACGCCAGTGACCAGTTCACCTGATTATTCCGATACCGGAATGCTTGTCGGGGTGGTGGCGTGGGTGGGGGGGGGGGGGTACACACGGTATTGCTGTCGCTGTGTTATCGTTCATTTCAGATACGCGACCATCCATCCCCTATTTCGTTAAAACAAACAAAAAACCCCAAACCAATAAAACCACCCCCACCTCTCCCCAAAAATCACAAAAAACCCACTTCCATCAGATCATTGAAACAACATCCCCATCAACTTCGCACGAACATTTGTTAGAAGACTTTGTAGACAGGTTAAGATGCGCAGAGATAGCCTGAATCATTCTAATAGTCCATAGCTGAAATGACAAATAAATGATTTTTTTTTAATGCACACTGGGCACATGAGCATGATTTCCGGGATATCTATAAACAGTGATGTGGCTTGTTCCACTTTGTTCGTTTCAACATTATCTTTGTATCGTTTTCCACTTGCGAACACGCACACACACACACACACACACACACACACACACACACAAGTGTGGTCTGCATATATGTTGACCTGGGAGATCGGAAAAAATCTCCACCCTTTACCCACAAGGCACCGTTACCGAGATTCGAACCCGGGACCCTCAGATTGAAAGTTGAACGTTTTAACCACTCGGATATTGCGCCCGTTATCACCAGTGCAATCATACAGCTCTGGTCATTATTAAACCCTTTAGAGTATTCATCACCTGTGTAACCACACAGCCCTCAATTATGGACCCCATCCAGATTTTCACGATGTGTCTGTTCTGCACCAAGACCCGATCTTTATTAATCACTCCCTCTCTATCTCTACTCGGTCACAGAATCCTGATGGCATCTCGGTGTTGATAAATCATGTAACAGGAATCTCCCACGCGCTCCTGTCACATGTTTCCTTTGAAGTGTCGAAATGGTTGAGTTAACACGGTGCGATGATAGCGTGTTTGCTGAATTCGACTGGTCAGCCATGACCATGGCGTTTATCTGTGAAATACTACTACTACTACTACTACTACTTCTGCAACTACAACTGCTACGACTGCTGCTGTTACTACTACTAGTACTGCTACTACTACCCCTGTTAAAATGGTAACAACAATGATGATGATAATAATAACAACAATAATAACAATGATAATATTAACAATAATAATAACACACACACACACACACACACACGCGCGCGCACAAACAAACACACACATACACAAAATCATACACACACGCACGCACACATCCACACATACAAACACACGCATACAGAGAGAGAAAGAGTCCTTGTCGTCATCATTCCCATCTCTTCCGATCTCGGATGAGGAGAACACACACACACACACACACACACACACACACACACACACACACACACACTAAATCACACACACACACACACACACACACACACACACACACACACACACACACACACACACACATACACTAAATCACACACACACACACACACACACTAAATCACACACACACACACACACACACACACACACACACACACACACACACACACACACACACTAAATCAATCACACACACACACACACACACACACACACTAAATCAATCACACACACACACACACACACACACACACACACACACACACACACACACACACACACACAGAAATACAGCCAAGGCTGGCGAAATTTGTTCATGAATGTTTCTCTTCTTAATATGCTCATGTTTATGTTTCATTGTGTCTTATAAACTTTAAGGTTTTATGACAATAAAAAGTATTCTATTCCATTCTATTCACACACACACACTCACACACACACTAAATCACACACACACACACACACACACACACACACACACACACACACACACACACACTAAATCGCACACACACACACACACACACACACACACACACACACACACACACACACAATGTACACGGGCGCGCGCTGGTCCCGTGTCGAAACATTGTCGGGCAGAACTAATCACTGCCTGCAAAAGTGTTTTCGCGGCTTCCTGTGTTGTGCTCAGTCCTATAATTCCTGCTAGAAAGCGTCAGTCAAAACGTCAAGCAACGTCATCATTCCCCTCCAATAGAAATCTCAATTTTTCAATGAACAAAGACATGGGTGTCATCTTTATTGAATCAACAGACTGAGGCCCCATGACTCGCCTTGTACCACAAAGTGACTCATACTGAAAAAAAAAAGAGAGCAAAATCAAGCGATGAATCTAAAGCATGTTAATCACCAGGGAACTGAAGTGGAACATGGTCACAAGACCTTACGAAACTCATGACCAGCCTGGCTGTTGTCTTTATCGAGATCACCTTACGTAACAAGAATCACGAGCTAAGCGCTCACGTGAATGAAGATAACTAACTCTAACTATGTGGGTGACACCAGTCATGTGGTTCAGACACCGAGCAGTATGTATGTTGTTTGTTTGTTTTTTTGTTGTTGTTTATTTTGTATTTTTGTATTTCTTTTTATCACAACAGATTTCTCTGTGTGAAATTCGGGCTGCTCTCCCCAGGGAGAGCGCGTCGCTATACTACAGCGCCACCCATTTTTTTTTTTTTTTTTTTTCCTGCGTGCAGTTTTATTTGTTTTTCCTATTGACGTGGATTTTTCTACAAAATTTTGCCAGGAACAACCCTTTTGTTGCCGTGGGTTCTTTTACGTGCGCTAAGTGCGTGCTGCACACGGGACCTCGGTTTATCGTCTCATCCGAATGACTAGCGTCCAGACCACCACTCAAGGTCTAGTGGAGGGGGAGAAAATATCGGCGGCTGAGCCGTGATTCGAACCAGCGCGCTCAGATTCTCTCGCTTCCTAGGCGGACGCGTTACCTCTAGGCCCTCACTCCACTCCAACATATATTATATATATATAGTTACATAAAAGATTAACAGGTTTTAGCACTTATATATTCCCCCTCTCCCTCCCCCTTACATACCTCCCCACTCCGCAACTCCCCGGCACTCCCCTTGTCCGCACACTCCCCTCCAACACCACCCCATCATCCCCCCCACCCCCCTCACCTCCCTACCTTCCCATCATGGAGGATTATCGCCCTTCGCCATACCACTTGTTGAGGTGAATGTTAGCGTCATTATCAAAAGCCGAACACTTTTGGAATTCAGCATTGCTCAGCTGTTTTGAGCAATCTAGCTTGATCAGTCGCCGCATTCAGAAGGTTGTGAGGTCGAGTCTCATACTGTCTCGAGATCAGAAGAAAGAAGAAGAAGAAGAAGAAGAAGAAGAAGAAGAAAGGGATTCTCGACTGCTGCTGAACTAAAAAAAATCAGAAGAAGAAGGAAGAGGAGAAGAAGAAGAAGAAAAGAGGCGTTCTTGACCGTTGCTGATTTGAGTTTCATTTTCGGTTTCAAGGAAATGTCATCAAAGCGTATACAGCGTGAGCCATATACGCTACACCACATACTATGCTTAAAAGGGGCTTGGGGTTGGAGGTTGGAGGGGGGGGCAGCAGATGCCTGACTGATGCATAAACTGACGCAATTATCAGGCCTTGGCAGCCTATCATGGGTTTTGTATAAAATACAATGAGATGAAATAAAACATATAAACAAGAGAAAGACATAAGTATGTACATGAATTATTATTGAATTGGGAAAAGAAATAGAAGGCAAATAACTGAAATAAAGTAAGAATAAAATTGGAGTCATATTCAGCGAACGTGTGCACACCTACACACACGTGTGCATACTCAGAAGCATGTTAATGCACACACCAACACCTACCCACCTGCACTATCCCCCCCCCCCCCCCCCCCCACACACACACACACACACACTCCCCCCCCCGCCCCCCGCGCACACACACAGGGAGGCAGAGAGAGACAGACAGACAGACAGACAGACAGAGAGACAGAGAGAGACAGAGACAGAGAAAGGGAACACAGGAACACAGGAAGTTTAATGCGAAAGCCATCAGCCCGTCCACATGAGAACACGCACACATAAAGATAACGATTAAAAAAATTTTAAAAATAAGGGAAAAACCAGATTCAACAGAACTTAAACATAATTGCTCTGCCACGCAATTTGATTTTAACATTTTAAATTAAGCTTCACATCAGTTCCTCTCTGGAACGAAAAGCATAGTAAATAAACATGGCGACATCTCTTATTACACACCTGTCTTCTGAGAGAGACAAACAGACAGACAGACAGACCGACAGACAGACACACACACACACACACACACACACACAGAGAGAGAGAGAGAGAGAGAGAGAGAGACAGACAGACAGACAGAGACAGAGACAGGGACAGAGAGACAGAAACACAGAGAGAGAGACAGAGAGAGACAGAGAGCTACCCCCGTACGTGTGACAATTTTCAGTCTGAAGTAACGCGTTGTAAATCTGCTGGTGACGGTGTAGTGTTGAACACGTCCCCCCCACCTACCCCCCCCCCCCCCCCCACACACACACACACTCCTCCCCTATCCCCTTTCCCCCCTTCACCCCTTCCTGAGTGTGTGTATGTGTCTGTGGGTGTGAGGGTGGGTGTCGGGTGTAGGATGTGTCATTTCCCTGTCAGTCGTACTTCACCTGGAGAACACGACTGTCAAAGTTTAACCCCATGACTGTCGAAGTTTAACCCCATGACTGTCGAAGTTTAACCCCATGACTGGCGAAGTTTAACCCCATGACTGTCGAAGTTTAACCCCATGACTGGCGAAGTTTAACCCCATGACTGTCGAAGTTTAACCCCATATATAGTCACTTATAGTAAATAAACATGGCGACATCTCTCACCTGTCTTCTGAGAGAGACAAACAGACAGACAGACAGACAGACAGAGACAGAGACAGACAGAGAGAGAGAGAGAGAGAGCTACCCGTACGTGTAACAATTTTCAGTCTGAAGTAACGCGTTGTAAATCTACTGGTGACGGTGTAGTGTTGAACACGTCCCCCCGCCCCCCCCCCCCCCCCCCCCCACACACACACTCCTCCACTGTCCCCTTTCCCCCCTTCACCCCTTCCTGAGTGTGTGTATGTGTCTGTGGGTGTGAGGGTGGGTGTCGGGTGTAGGATGTGTCATTTCCCTGTCAGTCGTACTTCACCTGGAGAACACGACTGTCGAAGTTTAACCCCATGACTGTCGAAGTTTAACCCCATGACTGGCGAAGTTTAACCCCATGACTGTCGAAGTTTAACCCCATATATAGTCACTGCTGACGAGTACGCTTGTAAGGTCTTATCTTAGCGTCCGAAATTCAAAGACCTATTTCAACGAAAATGTTCGTGTGTTTTTGCAATGGAGGCACATGAGAAATTGACATGCTGCGTGCAACCGACTCTTCTATAATCTGAATCCGCACCAAATTGAGAAAAAAATAACCCTCAGAATTGAATTGAAAAACCACTGAATGCGGGTTACAACATCTACTAATAATATCGCTTCATCTATGCTCGGAAATTGTCAGTAAAATTTAGAACGCTAAAATAGGACTTTACCTCACACACTGATATAAAATTGAACCAATAAATGTCAGATAGTAAATCACCCGAATTCATGTGGACATTTTCCTCTCGACTTTATATTGCTTTTGCTCGGTACAATCAATTACACAGCTGAAAAGTACAAACGAAAACAGCCAATGGGTTAAAGTTGGTGGTTGTGAAGGCTGGAAGGAAAATGGTGGGTGCAGATCAAACACTGGTTGAAATCTACAAGTACACTTGCACCCAATCCACAAGTACACTCGCACCGTTCTGATTATGTCCGCAGCGAGTACCTCGAGTGCACTATAAATCTCTCACGTAGGTCGACAAGGTTCGGAGACGTTTGGTGATAATTATATCCATTCTGGATTTTCGTTTTAGATTAGCCGACTGCGGTTTGTGGTGGGTTCCTGTCCAACTTGCTCTGATCAAGTACAAAATTATTAGTGCAGTGCAGTGCTCAATATACCAATTTACTAGGACGAACGATCTGTCTCTCTCTCTCTCTCTCTCTCTCTCTCTCTCTCTCTCTCTCTCTCTTCTCTTCTCTCTCTCTCTCTCTTCTCTTCTCTTCTCTTCTCTTTCTCTGTTACTGTTTCTGTCTGTTTGCATGTGGATTGAATTGAAAATAATAATAATAATAATAATAATAATGTACATTTATATAGCGCACTTTCCCTATTACAGCTCAGGGCGCTTTACATGAAAGAAAACTATTACAAGTTACATAAATCATTCGTAACCACTCTTTCTCACCCCACCCCACCCCCACCCCATCACCCCAACCCCCCCTCACACACACACTCTCCCTTTCCCCCCTCTTCATACATCCGAAGTGGGCTGACATGGGTGGTGTTGGAGAACAAGGAAGCTGAGAGTGCTTATAGATAGGTTTTTTGGGGGGTTTTTTTAAGGGTGTTTTTTAGTGATGAGCGAAAAGCAGAAATAGAATCAGATGCACGGATATGATGAGGAAGGTTTCCAGGCATGGCACTGCAGCTTCTGGCTACAATTCATGAAAGACGGCGAGGGGACGTGCAAGACAGGGTGGATTGTACCCTGGGTGTTGCAAGGTATGGGAACGCGGTGTGACTGACGACTGTCGATTGTCTGTTGTCAGAAGACAAGGTTGAGTAGTGCTTATTTTTCACACACATACACTCAGTCACAAACGCGCGCGCGCGCACACACTCTCACACATACACACGCACTCACATGCACGCACACACACACGCACACACACACACACACACACACACACACATATGTACATATATATATACTAACACACAGACACACACACACTCACTCACACGCGTGCACCCTCCTCCACACACACAAACACACACACACTCACACACAGACACACACAGACACACAGACACAGACACACACACACACACACACACACACACACACACACACACACACACACACACACACATTCTGCATTGTAATGCGGCGACTGTTTGTTGTTGTTGTTTTTTATCGTAACCTCTGAGAGCCTACAAAGATGGAAGGAAAGAACACAGAGACAGAGAGAGAGAGAGAGAAGAAGGGGGAAAAAAACAACAGCTACTGACATTCCATTCCAACACTGGCAGATACGTATTAGTCTCAAGAGACGATGCTGATGAAACCATCTGCAAATGCCATCCTTTCCGAATGGCAAACGCTGGTAAAGCAGTGCACTTTCATTCAGAAACCACAGCCCCTGGCACTTTCTGCGCCGATGAGAGGAAGGCCAGGTGGCATGCAGAATGGTTAAGACGATTATCTGCCGATACAGTGTCCGTGAGGATCGGGGTTCAGTTCCAGGTCTCGTCCTTTTTCCCAGACGGGCGCAATGATGATGCCGAGTTGCTGAATGAGTTGTGCGGGGTTCACGCTGACACGTGAACGCACTTGGTGCACTGAAAAAGAACCCAAGGCAACGAGAGTGTTGTCCTCTGGCAAAATTCTGTTGAAGTAAACAACTCTGATAGGTACACAACATATATATATATATATATATATATCTGTGTGTGTGTGTGTGTGTGTGTGTGTGTGTGTGATATACACATGCATGCACTCAAGGCCTAACTATGCTGCTGGTCAGGCATCTGCCGAGCAGATGTGGTGTAGCGAATATGGACTTGCCCGAACAGTGACACCTCCTTGAGAAACTGAAACTGAAACTCACGTTGACAGTGTGGAGCTCTCCACTTTGTGGCTGTCAGTTGTGTCTTCCGCACATGTTTTGTTGAGAGAGAGTGACGGGCGCAATAGCCGAGTGGTTAAAGCGTTGGGCTGTCAATCTGAGGGTCGGGTCCCGAGTTCGAATCACGGTGACGGCGCCTGGTGGGTGAAGGGTGGAGATTTTTACGATCTCCCAGGTCAACATATGTGCAGACCTGCTAGTGCCTGAACCCCCTTCGTGTGCAAGCAGAAGATCAAATACGCACGTTAAAGATCTTGTAATCCATGTCAGCGTTCGGTTGGTTATGGAAACAAGAACATACCCAGCATGCACACCCCCGAAAACGGAGTATGGCTGCCTACATGGCGGGGTAAAAAAAACGGTCACACACGTAAAAGCCCACTCGTGTACATACGAGTGAACGCAGAAGAAGTCCTTTTTCCCAGTTTTTTTCCCCATTTATTTTGTATTTTGTATTTCTTTTTATCACAACAGATTTCTCTGTGTGAAATTCGAGCTGCTCTCCCCAGAGAGAGCGCGTCGCTACACTACAGCGCCACCCTTTTTTTTTGTATTTTTTCTGCGTGCAGTTTTGTTTGTTTTTCCTATCGAAGTGGATTTTTCTACATAATTTTGCCAGGAACAACTTTTTTTTGTTGCCGTGGGTTCTTTAACGTGCGCTAAGTGCATGCTGCACACGGGACCTCGGTTTATCGTCTCATCCGAATGACTAGCATCCAGACCACCAGTCAAGGCCTAGTGGAGGGGGAGAAAATATCGGTGGCTGAGCCGTGATTCGAACCAGCGCGCTCAGATTCTCTCACTTCCTAGGGGGACGCGTTACCTCTAGGCCATCACTCCATACAGAATACATGAATACAGTAAGGGCATTATACATTAAATTACACATATAATACGAAATGTAAAGGGGTAATATATCCAAATAAAGAGGCTGGTCTTTCACATTTCCCCTTCCAAAACAATGCACCAAATACAAAACAAAAAAAAACCAGCAAAGTGCATTCGATAAGAGCACACATTTTATCGGAAAAAAAAAAAAAACAAAAAAAAAAAAAACAACTATTCTTCAACCCTTTACTGGCACCCTTTACATGTCAGTCGCTATTATTTGTCAGAGCGGAGGGGGTGCAGGGAAAG
>NC_134890.1:21531681-21534181 GCF_041734735.1 Babylonia areolata | reverse complement strand
GTCACGTTCCAGCACTCCCAGCAGTCAGTCCATTTGGTGCCCAATGAAACCTGACACTGCAGGTAACCCAAGGACAAACTTTATGGCTGGGTAATCCAGGGACGTGGCAGGAGGTATGGGAGACTCGTGGAGCAAAACAAAAAGTTACTATATTTTGTTTCGTTATCGTTGGTTGATAGAAAGTTTCAAAGGTTCAAAATCATTTAATCCGAGAAACCCGATTTGGGTACATTTTTACATTAACACATATCAGTATTTTACTTAACACATGTAGGGCACCATAATGACAAACCTACATCAAGCCAAATGAATGTAAATTCAAAGTTATGGTTACTAATCAACCATGTGCGTGTATTTATCGTAAATTACATAAAACTAACTGTTGCAAACCGTCAACATGTGCATGATAGGAGGAGAAACTTGCCACAGTCAAAACCGCACACTGTACTCCCCAGACTTGTAGTAGAACTCACTCAGGTATTATGCCTCTTCTGACATAGAGCAGTTGTAAAGATGTTTCTTCTGACATGCAGCAGTTATTAAGTATGTTAATACTAATATGGCCAGCTGAAGGAAGGCCACCGTGAACCTGGAAGACCCTGCAAGCGCTTCAAGGACACCTTGAAGACAAACCTCAAAGCCTGTGACATAGACATCGCTTCCTGGGAAACTGATGCCCTTGACTGCTGTCGCTGGAGGATGCTGTGCTCTAGTGGCATAAAGACGTTTGAAAACAAGAGAATGCTGGACATTAACTCTCTGCATACGAACGGCGAAAGAGACGACGTTAACAGCGTTTCATCCCAATTACCATCATCAAAATATTGCAAGCGGAACGCTCTTATACTGAAGAGGTGAATGTTGACAAAGAATACCCCAGTTCTGACGACGGAAGCTAAAGGTTGGGTCACTGAGACACCCACTGGACATCCGAGGGGTCTGTGTAGAGGAGAAGAGAGGACTGGCCGTACTGAGTGAATTAAGCAGAAGTGTGAGCGAAGGAAGCAGGGCTCAACTTCTGGAGACGTTTTCCCTTGCAACATCTGTGGGAAGTACTGCGCATCCAGAATCAGCATCTTTTCCCATATGAGGACACACACCGACAGACAAGCCTGCCTGCCTACTCATCCGTCGGACCGACGGGAGACTCCATCATCAGAGTAGTTATCAATTACGTTTCTTTCGACGTTCAGCTTTTTTTTCTGACGTAGAGCATACTATCTTGTAGACTAATGACATATAAAGCAGCGAAAATTAATGATATATTTCAATTGTGACTGATATGATTTAATAATCATGTTGAATTCTTACTCTTTTTCCCCACCACCAACGTAACCAGTGCCAAGAATAACATTTTACGATTGGCTGGGTAATAATGAACATGATTTGCTTCCACCAACCCAACATAATGACACTTACCAACACATTTCCCTGCCACCAAGATAACGACTGGTTTCACGTGCAGAAATCATTGACAGAAATCACTGAAGTAAGCGGCCCCTTCAAACAGAAACATTATCTATCTCCATTGCCAGGCCGGGAGAAGTTTGTGTATGTGTGTGTGTGTGTGTGTGTGTGGTGTGGTGGTGGTGGTGTGTGTGTGTGTGTGTGTCTCCACTTGGACAAACGTTCACATGCCCAGAGGGTCCATCAAGCAGAGATGGGTGGTAGCGACACGCACGTGCACTTAGTGTGCGGGGAGGGGACGAGTGCGTTCAGTCCATCCAGTCAGCACCCCCCTCCAGGTAAGGTATTTCATCTGATTGGGATGGTGCGGAGGGGTGAGGGGGAAGAGGGGAAAGGGGGGGGGGGGGCGTGAGGGAGGAGGGGGGGATGAGCGAGCATGGGTGGGTGAGGTGGGCGCAGGAGAATGATGTGGTATCATATGTCTCCATCACCATTCTGTATCCTTCCAGCAACTCTGTTAATGATGATGGTGGTGGTGATGATGATGGTTGATGATGATATGAATACTTATACAGCACCTATCCTGGTTCAGAGACCAAGCTCCAAGCGCTTTACAAACACGGAGTCATTTCCACAACAGGCTGCCTACCTGGGTAGAGCCGTCTGACAGCTGACTTTTGGGCGATCGTCATTCGTTTCCTGTGTCATTCAGTGAGGTTTCAGTCACGCAAGCTCCTCCACACTCACTCACACAGACTTGCAACATTTTACGTATGTGACCTTTTTGCTTATTTACCTCGCCATGTAGGTAGCCATACTCCGTTTTCGAGGGTGTGCATGCTGGGTATATTCTTGCTCCCATAATCCACTGATCGCTGATATGGACTACAGGATCTTTAACGTGTGTATTTGATCCTGTGCGTGCGAAAACACACGAAGGGGATTCAGGCACTGGTAGGTATGCACAAATGTTGACTTGGGAGATCGGAAAAAAAAACCCAACTTTCCACCCTTTACCCCACCAGGTGGGATGGGGATCGAACTCGTGAATACAGCGCTCTTCTTCTTCTTCTTCTGCGTTCGTGGGCTGCAA
>NC_134890.1:21519181-21526681 GCF_041734735.1 Babylonia areolata | reverse complement strand
TGTGCGCGTGTGTTTCCCTATTTTCTGTGTTTCATTTGTTATACTGTCAAAGTTGCATTTTTTCTACAGAATTGTACGAGGGACAACCCTTTTGTTGCCATGTCATTGTGCGAGAAAGCTTGGGACTGCGAAAAAGCGTGGGCTAAAAGGGATGTTTTATATTGACGAAGGGATCTTGTGCTTTGTGCTGGCTTATCTTTTGTCCTCATGAAAAATACTGTATGCATCGAAAACTGTTTGCTGAATTTGCAACTTCAGTCTGTTATCTGTTTTCGCAATGCAAAAAAAAAAAAAAAAAAAAAAAAAAAAAGAGAGAGAGAAATCATTGTCTGATTTTTCATAGCCCAGAGGATCATGGAATACAGGAGCGCGCGCGCGCGTGTGTGTGTGTGTCCTTGCAGCTATTGGTAAAGAGAATTGTTTGAAAAGTTTCTACAAGAGAGGGGGGAGGGGGAAAATGGAGGGTGAGGGGGGGGGAGTCATTATTTCGGTAAACAGATCAAACTCACCCAACATTTTTTCGTGTGAGTGTCTCATTCATTGTCTTAAAGAAAGTGAAAAAAATTATGCCAAAATAAATCTATTTAGATACAAACAAATTTATTCAAAAAAAATTATAATAAATTTTTAAAAAGATAATCAAGAATTTGGTCATCTCAACCAGCTGTGGTGAAGTGGTTAGCGTCGCGCGGACTGACGACTGTGAGGGCGAGAGTTTGAGTCCCATCATAGATAGGTCTCCTGTTGGAAAGGTGTGTTCGCTGAAGCTGGTATTTGTATTTGTATTTGTATTTCTTTTTATCACAACAGATTTCTCTGTGTGAAATTCGGGCTGCTCTCCCCAGGGAGAGCGCGTCGCCATACCACAGCGCCACCCATTTTTTTGTATTTTTTCCTGCGTGCAGTTTTATTTGTTTTTCCTATGGAAGTGGATTTTTCTACAGAATTTTGCCAGGAACAACCCTTTTGTTGCCGTGGGTTCTTTTACGTGCGCTAAGTGCATGCTGCACACGGGACCTCGGTTTATCGTCTCATCCGAATGACTAGCGTCCAGACCACCACTCAAGGTCTAGTGGAGGGGGAGAAAATTTCGGGGGCTGTGCCGTGATTCGAACCAGCGCGCTCAGATTCTCTCGCTTCCTAGGCGGACGCGTTACCTCTAGGCCATCACTCCACATGGTATATATTGTGAGAGTATAGTACAGCTTTGTCCAGTGGTCGCAAACCTAAATGGGCCAGCATAGTAGCATCGACATCACCCCCATTGTCCTTCATCGTCATCGAAATCTGGAACATGTCCGAAATTCTGAGGCACTTACAAACAAAACAAAACAAAACAAAACAAAACCATTAATTTTTGACTCACTTGTGTAAACAAAGTGAGTCTATGTTTTAACCCGGTGTTCGGTTGTCTGTGTGTGTGTGTGTGTGTGTGTGTGTGTGTGTGTGTGTGTCTGTGTGTCTGTGTGTCCGTGGTAAACTTTAACATTGACATTTTCTCTGCAAGTACTTTGTCAGTTGACACCAAATTTGGCATAAAAATAGGAAGAATTCAGTTCTTTCCAGTCATCTTGTTTAAAACAATATTGCACCACTGGGATGGGCACAAAAAAATAAAAAAGAAGCCTAATTATATGCAAACTGCATTTACTGTTATATTTATTTTTTTGTATTCTCTAAACTTGGCACTTTGACCTCTTATTCTGACACAACAACAAGAGGAGTCATTATTATCATTTTTTGTTCAAACAGGAACTTCTTTTGCTAAGCATGGAATTTTTATTTATTTTGCGAACGTTTTTGGCGCAGATAGTAAAAAAGGGAAATTACTCTGTAATTAATGCTAGGGGACTTAATTTATCACAAGTGAGTCTTGAAGGCCGTGCCTCTCTTGTTTTTTTTTAAATCGAAGTTTATCGAAGTATCAAATAAACATCCACGCCTAATTATTACTTCTGACATAAATATCACCTTTCATACAAAAGGATGAATGCTGTTTTAGATTTAAACGGGTTTGATAAACAGAAAGAGGAGTTAGACTTGCATGTTTTATAAACATCGGGATTATTCTCTTTCTTTATTTTTCTCTCTCTTCCTTTCTTCTTCTTTTATTGTTCTTTTTCTTGTTGTTGTTGTTGTTGTTGTTGAGTGGAACTGACAACGTCTCACCATAGCAAATGAGTCAGCTGAGAATTCCCAGTCGCATCCGGCATGTGAATGATTTGTTTTCATGCTCAGGAGTTCTGGACTCAATGCGCGGCAAGAACTAATATAATTGGGACGCTCCGTCTTTGGGAACTAATGGGCACCTTGCAGTCTGAAAATAGACCGTGTTGGGCGGAAACACTTCTGACAATGGTGGCCAATGTTTTCGGCAGATTAGGCCTGGCGCTAAGCCGTCTTCTTTCTGTCTTTGTTTCTTCTTTGTTCTTCGCCTCTCTGTCTCTGTTTCTCTCTGTGTCTGTTTGTCTGCGCCCCCCGCCCCCTACCCCCCATCTGTGTGTGTGTGTGTGTGTGTGTGTGTGTGTGTGTGTGTGTGTGTGTGTGTGTCTCTCTCTCTCTCTGTCTCTATCTCTGTCCCTCTCTCTCTCTCTCTCTCTCTGTCTCTCTATCTCCCTGTTTCTCCCTCTGTGTGTGTCTCTGTGTCTCTGTCTCTCTCTGTCTCTGTCTGTCTGTCTGTCTGTCTGTCTCTTATCAATGTATTAATTGAGAAGTGACCTCTTCTCTTCCCATACCCTTCTGTATATTTGATTATCTGCTTCCTGTTTGAATACAGATATTCGTATCGTTCAATTTCGTTTCACATTCTAGTGTTCTCTTTCTATCTGTATTTCGATAGCTCCGTTTGTCCTGTCTGTCTGTCTGTCTGTTTGTTTGTTTGTCTGTCGGTCTGTCTCTTGCTCTCTCAACTGGAAGAAAATCAATGACAGACGGAAAACACTGACAGCGATGGGATAACGTTTGCGCAGACGTATCCTCCCCCCCCCTCGCCCCCCCCTCCACACACACACACACACACACACACACACACACACACACACACTCACACACACACACACACACACACACACACACACACACACACACTCACACACACACACACACACACACACACACACACACACACACACACACACACACACACACACACACACACACACACACACACACACACATTTGGCTCTCCTTTTTTTCCACCCTCTGTCTATCTGTCTCATAGTCGCTTTGCTATTTTCATATCTGTCCATCTGTCTGTCTGTCTGTCTGTCTGTCTCAGGGTCGTTTTCTCTCACTCTCTTTTTCTCAAAGGAAAGAGAGGGTGAGGGCGGGGGAAGGGTAAGGGGGGGGGGGGCGGGCGAGTGGGAGGAGGAGAGGATGGAAATCTTTCTAAGGGAGGTGGTAACAAATTCCAGCAGATGTTCACTTTACATAATCATCTCTGCTTTCCATGCCTCTGTTTCTCCTTCTCCCAACTCCCCCCCCCCCCCCCTCCCCCTCTCTCTCTCTCTCTCTCTCTCTCTCTCTCTGTGTCTCCATTGTCGCCTTTTCTTTCTCTCTGTCTGTGGCTCCATTGCTTTCACTCTCTTTTTCTCGGAAACAGAATAAAGAGGGAGAGGGAGGAAATCCTTCAACAGAGGTAGCAAAAGAAAAGAAAAAAAAGCTGGTGTTCTCAAACTATGTTTTTGTTTCCGTCTCTCTGCCGTCTTCTACCTTCACACCCTCCTATCTCTTTCCTTCTCTGTCTGTCTTTCTGTCTGTCTGGCTGTAGTCTCTCTTTGTCTGTCTCTGTCTCCCTCTGTCTGTCTTTCTGTCTGTCTATCTGTAGTCTCTCTTTGTCTGTCTCTGTCTCTCCCTCTGTCTGTCTTTCTGTCTGTCTGGCTGTAGTCTCTCTTTGTCTGTCTCTGTCTCTCCCTCTGTCTGTCTTTCTGTCTGTCTGGCTGTAGTCTCTCTTTGTCTGTCTCTCTGTCTCCCTCTGTCTGTCTTTCTGTCTGTCTATCTGTAGTCTCTCTTTGTCTGTCTCTGTCTCTCCCTCTGTCTGTCTTTCTGTCTGTCTGACTGTAGTCTCTCTTTGTCTGTCTTCCTCTGTCTGTCTTTGTCTGTCTGGCTGTAGTCTCTCTTTGTCTGTCTCTGTCTCCCTCTGTCTGTCTTTCTGTCTGTCTGGCTGTAGTCTCTCTTTGTCTGTCTCTGTCTCTCCCTCTGTCTGTCTTTCTGTCTGTCTGGCTGTAGTCTCTCTTTGTCTGTCTCTCTCTCTCCCTCTGTCTGTGTTTCTGTCTGTCTGACTGTAGTCTCTCTTTGTCTGTCTCTGTCTCTCCCTCTGTCTGTATTTCTGTCTGTCTATCTGTAGTCTCTCTTTGTCTGTCTCTCTGTCTCCCTCTGTCTGTGTTTCTGTCTGTCTGGCTGTAGTCTCTCTTTGTCTGTCTCTCTCTCTCCCTCTGTCTGTCTTTCTGTCTGTCTGGCTGTAGTCTCTCTTTGTCTGTCTCTGTCTCCCTCTGTCTGTCTTTTTTTCTGTTTATTATTCTGTCAGTCTGTCTGCCTGTCTCTGTCTGTCTGTCTGTTTGTCTCACTCTCTCTCTCTCTCTGTCTCACCCCTGACATTAAATGGGATAAAGAAACGCTTTACCAGCAATGGCAAACATTTCAGCTGATGAGACTATCCTTCCTCTGCTTAACTGCTTGTGTTTGTGTGTGTGTGTGTGTGTGTGTGTGTGTGTGTGTGTGTGTGTGTGTGTGTGTGTGTGTGTGTGTGTGACTTTTTGACGCTTTGACACATTAATGTCATTGCCCTCAAAGTCCTCATGACATGGGTGTATGTGCCAACATATTTTCATTGCATAACGAAACATTAGGGGAAAAAAAAGCAAAAACGAATGAATATGTTGAAACGAAACAAAGTTCTTTCCTTGTAGGGAAATGGTAGCCACCATCAGGCCACACGAAATCAGATTCCAACACTGGCTGCAGAAGAAAATGTCAAACCTATCTTACCATGCGCAGGTTGCAGCTGTGTGTAGTAATTTTTGCTTTATCTTCAAAGCTTATGGTTACGATTTGCCATCAAGGATATCACCTCGTGATCTTCTGGTGTTTACATGCTTTTGAGATCCTTTCTTTTTGAGAGAGAGAGAGAGAGAGAGAGAGAGAGAGAGAGAGAGAGATCGTTCATCCTTGTGAACTAAAAGTAAAAGCATGCCAACAACAACAGAAACATGCCAGCAGCTAAGAATAGTGGGATGTTCTGAAAGGAATGACACAAGAAGGTCTTTATTAGTAGAATTATTTGCCATCGAAGATTGCAAAGCTAAATGGATCACACGTCATTCCTGATTTCCAATGAGAGACAGACAGACAGACAGACACAGACACACACACACACACACACACACACACACACACACACACACACACACACACACACACACACACACACACATACCCCTTGTGTTTCAATCAAAACAGACATGAGGAACCGTTGTTGTGGGGAGTGGGGGATGGGGCTGGGGACAAGTACAAGCTCTCATCATTCGAAAAATGTGATTTAAAACTTCTGGCAGATGTGCCCCCATTCCTCTCTCAATCTTGTGAAGGGAGAAAGTTACCACTCTTTACAATTTTGGCATCTTAGGCAAAGACCACATCACGAACGAAGAAGTCAAGAGACGCATCCGCAATGAAATCGGGCCCTATACTGACCTTCAAACACTCGCCAGACAACGAAAACTGAAGTGGTTTGGTCATGTCACACGCTCCTCTGGTCTTGCTAAAACAATCTTACAAGGCACAGTGAGGGGAGGAAGAAGAAGAGGCAGACAAAGGAAGAGATGGGAGGACAACATCCGAGAGTGGACAGGCATGGAGCTGAGAGACACCCTGAGAGCGGCCGAGAGACGCGAGGACTGGAGAAAGGTGGTTGACAAAGCTTCAAAGGCGCCCCAAAGGATTCGGAATCTGAGGGATCGGTGACGGTGACGACAATTTTGTGGCACTGAACTTTTGTGAAGAAATATTCAGGAAGACATTAATTTTGATCATGTTTCTGTACGACTGAGATTCTTTTTTCTTTCCTTCACTGTGAGCAAGGAAAAAAAACGGAACCAAATGAAACAGTAGGTCAGAGTAGGGAAAACTCGCGTCACTCCGTTCCACGCACCGATCAATCACGCTGATCACTTCAGCCACCGTCGACGTTCGTCCGTGTTTGATGTTGGCTCACACCAGACATGACGACGTGTGGATGAGGATACAAACAGAATCACCGGGACGCTGGGGAACGCACGCACTAATCGCTTCAGGCAGACAGTCAAAAAACCCAAACGTGTTGACTCAGACGTAGGGAAGGGAATAGGAAGGACAGTGGCAGGAAAACAGTACAGCGGTGAAGTGACGCAACTCAGACAAATTGAATGGAAACATGATTCCAATTGGTACAGACACTTGACCTGAATCAAACAGTGGGACAACAGTCTCCTGGCAGAACTATCTTGTTTGCTTGGTTGTTGTTTTTTGTTGAAACCCAATTGCTTCTTTTAGCTAAAAGGTGTAAAATTGGGTGGGCGGGCTTATTGAATAACCCGATTTTAGGAAAAAGCGTACCTTTTGGAAGACGAAAATATTTATCGGTTGATTGTTGACGATTTCTCTTGTGTCACTCATTCTTCAATATGTGAAGACCATTATTCAGTGGAAATGACGATTGTACCATTTTCATGTGTGGAGTGATGGCCTAGAGGTAACGCGTCCGCCTAGGAAGCGAGAGAATCTGAGTGCACTGGACGCTAGTCATTCGGATGAGAGCATTCATCAAGTTTCTGTACTTGTATTTGTATTTCTTTTTATTACAACAGATTTCCTCTGTGTGAAATTCAGGCTGCTCTCCCCAGGGAGAGCCCGTCGCTACACTACAGCGCCACCCATTAAAAAAAAATCCTGCGTGCATTTTTATTTGTTTTTTCCTATCGAAGTGATTTTTTCTACAGAATTTTGCCAGGAACAACCCCTTTGTTGCCGTGGGTTCTTTTACGTGCGCTAAGTGCACGCTGCACACAGGACCTCGGTTTATCGTCTCATCCGAATGACTAGCATCCAAACCACCACTCAAGGTCTAGTGGAGGGGGAGAAAATATCGGCGGCTGAGTCGTGATTCGAACCAGCGCGCTCAGATTCTCTCGCTTCCTAGGCGGACGCGTTACCTCTAGGTCGTCACTCCACTTGAGAGGCCGCACACCAAGAAAGATGTTCGATGATATGACAGAGACTTTTAGGGATGGTACACCGTCGTACGACGTAGTCAAGCACCAGCTTCAGTTTCAGTTTCAGTTTCAGTAGCTCAAGGAGGCGTCACTGCGTTCGGACAAATCCATATACGCTACACCACATATGCCAAGCAGATGCCCAGCAGCGTAACCCAACGCGCTTAGTCAGGCCTTGAGGAAAAAAAAGAAAAAAGGTGAATAAATAATAGATAAGCTTACACAAATAAATAAATAAATAATAACTATAATG
>NC_134890.1:21511681-21514181 GCF_041734735.1 Babylonia areolata | reverse complement strand
GATACTTGACAGATTCATGCTGGATATATCATATGCAGCACACACACACACTATCAATCGCATGCACGCACGCACGCACGCACGCACACACACACACACACACCTCACACGCACGCACGCACACAAAATCAGACATTTTGGGGAGACTCCGTATTACGTTGTCGTTTCCAACGAAACACCCAAACAAAAAACTAACGATAAAAATCATCTAAAACTGAGGACAGCAGAAAATGGTGCGGTGGAGGAATGGGCCCCTGGTGCACACTCAGCTGATTTAGGTTCACATTATTCAATCTGCCTTCCTGTCCCCTGCCAGTGCTCTCTGTCTCCAGGAACCAATTACCTCCATCAGTACGCGCTGCAAAGTGGTTATGACAGTTTCTAAAAACCACATAGGTGAGACAGAGAGAGGGGGGGGGCAGACAGACACAGAGAGGGAACACAGAGAGAGACAGCAACAGAATGACAGAGGCAGAGACAGAGAACGAATGAACAAACGAGCGAACGAACCTTTTTTTTTAATTGAGGGAACAAAGGAATAAGCCCAAATGGCTTGCTTTCATCCTGCCTCGTGAAGAGGGAAAATATGATAAGGGAGAGGGAAGGAGACAGAGAAAGAGACAGGGAGGCTGGATGGGAAAATGGGAGAAGGGGAGAAAGAGAGAAGGGAAAACAGAGACAGACAGACAGAGACAGAGAGAGACAGAAAGAGACAGAGAAAGAGGGAGAGACAGAGAGAAAGAGGGAGAGACAGACACAGGAACTTAGAGACAGAGAGAGAAAAAAGCAGACAGACAAAGAGATTGGGAGGCAGGGGATACGTGAGAGAGAGGGAGAGTGTGTGTGAGTGAGAGAGTGAGAAGGCAAGAGAAGACAAAATGTTTATTATCGAGGGTAATAGATAAACATGTAACATGCTTAGTTTTATTGGGCTTTTTCCTTTTGTTTTTTGTTGTTGTTGTTTTTTGTAGTTGTTTTTTGTTGTTGTTGTTTTTTTTTTTACATCCAGCCCTCCTCCTAAAGAGGGAAGAAAACTAAAGACGCAAAATACGCAATAAGAAAAAAACAGAGAGAAAGGGGTTGAGGATGGCCAGAAAGAGACAGAGAATAAAGAAGAAGAAGAAAAGAAGAAGAAGAAGAAAAGAAGAAGGAAGAAGAAGAAGAAGAAAAGAAGAAGGAAGAAGAAGAAAAGAAGAAGGAAGAAGAAAAGAAGAAGGAAGAAGAAGAAGGAAGAAGAAGAAGAAGGAAGAAGAAGAAAAGAAGAAGGAAGAAGAAGAAGAAAAGAAGAAGAAGGAAGAAGAAGAAAAGAAGAAGGAAGAAGAAGAAAAGAAGAAGGAAGAAGAAGAAAAAGAGAAGGAGTCGGGAGGAGGAGGAGAAACCGGAAGCGTGGGCCAGCCACTTTCTGCCGAGGTGGGACAATTTCCGCCCTGCACTTCCGGTTCTCAGACTGCAAGGCTATCACTCCATCCCCCCCATCCCACCCCCTCCCACATGGATCACGACAACAATAAGACTTGCTGCACCAGGAATCAGGAATCAGAGCTAGAGTGTGATGATAAAAAAAACACCTAAAAACAAAAAGAGCCACGTGCTTGATTGACATGACAGGGGAGTTCAGGTTAATACGCTGCGTATTAGGTGCCGAGGCTGGCTCAAAGATAATGCGACGACACAATACGACGATACGATGCGACTGAATGCAACGCCACGATAGAGCACACAATTCAGCATGGTGCTTTTAAAAGAAAGAAAAAAGAAAATAATAATTTGATGTTTCTTAAAACTTAACCTAAGTCTTGTATTATGTATTTCATGGCTTTTTTTTTCCTATTCCGTCTTATTATTTTCAGAATAATAAAAAGCCTCAGATACAGATGTACGATCGCGATTGATCAAAAGTGTGAACTCAGCAATTGATGAATATTGATGATAAATCAACCAAACACAATTTCACGCTTTTGTTTCCTCCTTTTATAAACACACACACACACACACACACACACACACACACACACACACACACTGTAAAAAAAAAAAATAAAAAAAGAGTTCATTACTCTCTCAAATAAAAAAAACGAAACGCACCATAATCCAGTAAAATCTATTTTAAAAGTTCTGACTCAAACTTTTACTGTTCCAATATGACCGAAACAGGTCCCCTGGAAAGTTCGTCCGTTTTTCCGCAAAATTATAAAAAGGAATAAAAGGGAGAGAGAGGTAACTGGGATAGAAAAGAAAAAAAAAAGAAATGAAAAAAAACAAAAACAAACAAAAGGTTTGGGAATGTTAAAACGGCTGAAGTACAGGATAGGTACCCACCTTCTTAATCCGAACCATATATGCAGTGGATGTTATTAATTCACTGTGTCGCATGCCGAGAGAGGTAATGAATGGGGCCTTTAGTAGTAGTAGTAGTAGTAGTAGGCCTCCTTCGGTCATGGCTGACCATGGATAGAGTATATACGACCTTATGTCTAACTGGGCTGCTTGGACCAAGCAG
>NC_134890.1:21496681-21504181 GCF_041734735.1 Babylonia areolata | reverse complement strand
CACAGCAAAAAATAATGTCAACGCACGCTGGCCCACACGAACCCCATCCCAGTGGTCCAGAAAGTCTGCGTTACGACAGACTAGGAAACCGGAAATATTTCCATCCGCTGGCGTCGACTGGTACGACATGTGTGGAGCCATGTCAATATCTGCGCCAACGAGTAACAGATAGAGCCAGAAGAAGGAGAAGGAGGAGGAGGAGGAGGTGGAGGAGGAGGAGGTGGAGGAGGAGGAGGAGGTGGAGGAGGAGGAAGAAGTGGAGGAAGATGAGAAGGAGATGGAGGAAGAGGAGGTGGAGGAAGAGGAGGAGGAGGTGGAGGAAGAGGAGGACGAGGTGGAGGAAGAGGAGGAGGTGGAGGAAGAGGAGGAGGAGGTGGAGGAAGAAGAGAGGGAGGAAGAGAAGGAGGTGAAGGATGTGGAGGAAGAGGAGGAGGTGGATGAAGAGAAGGAGGTGAAGGAGGTGGAGGAAGAGGAGGAGGTGGAGGAAGAGGAGGAGGTGAAGGAAGAAGAGAAGGAGGTGGAGGAAGAGGAGGAGGAGGTGGAGGAAGAGGAGGAGGAGGTGAAGGAGGTGGAGGAAAAGTAGGAGGTGGAGGAAGAAGAGGAGGAGGAGGAGAAGGAGAGGGGCAAAGAAAGAAACTAAATCAAGAGGAGAAGGAGAAAGAGGAGGAGAAGGAGAATGAGGTGGAAGGGGAGGAGGAGAAGAAGGAGGAGGAGGAGAAAGGGGAGGAGGAGAAGATTAAGGAGGAGGAGGCAGGAGGAAGAAAATAAACAAATACAGACAAGAGAAGAAGAAGAAGGGGGGAGGGGAGAAGACGAGGAGGCGAAACAAAGAAAAGAAAAAGAAGATGAAGAAGAAAAAGAAGAAGAAGGATGAGAAGGAGAGACGATTATCATGATGAATAGGGGGAAGAAGAAGAAGCAATATGTGGAGGAAGAAAACTAGCAGGAGAAGGAGAAGGAAGGAGGAGAGGGGTGGGGGTGAGAGACGAAGAAGGAAAAAAAAAAAAGAAGAGAGAAAGGAGGAGGAAAAGAGGAAGAACAAATGAAGAAGAGCGAAAGAAGGAAGGAAAGAAATAAAGGAGGGGGGAGGGAGGGATGGTAAGAGGATGTGGAGTGATGGCCTTGAGGTAACGCGTCCTGCCTAGGAAGCGAGAGAATGGGAGCGCGCTGGTTCGAATCCCGGCACAGTCGCCAGTACTTTCTCTCCCGTCCACTAGACCTTGAGAGTGGTGGTCTGGACGCTAGTCATTCGGATAGACGATAAACCGAGGTCCTGGGTGTAGCATGCGCTTAATTAGCACACGTAAAAGAACCCACGGCAACAAAAGGATTGTCCCTGGCACAATTCTGCAGAAAAATCCACTTCGATAGGGTAAACAAATAAAACTGCAGGTAGGATGAAAATACATTAAAAAAAAAAAAAAAAAAAAAAAGGGGTGACGCTTTCTCCCTGATGAGAGCAGCCCGAATTTCACACAGAGAAATCTGCTGTGACAAAAAGAGAGTAATACAATAGAATACAATACAATACAATACAATACAAGGAGGGAAGGAAGGAAGGGGAAAAAAATAATGAATATAGAGAGAAAATTAACAGTATCGGAAAGATGGAAGAGAGGGAATGGGAAGATGTAGATAAATAGTGGGGCTGGGGGGTTGGGGGGGGGCCTGGGGGGGAGGGCTGGGGGGGGGGAGGGGAGAGAGACACTCTTTATCCCCTTTTTCCATCAAACACACAAACGAACGCAGGCACGCACGCTCGACAGTGCTTTAGTATTTGCTCCTTTTTTTTTTAATTATTGACGTTTATCACTGCGTTAAAACGCTGAATTTTAATTTAAAAAATAAATGAATAAAAACAACAACAACCACCAACCAAAAAAAAAATTAAAAAAAAAAAAACAGTTGCCTGCAAGTACTGATCGGACCAAGAATTTCTGATGACATGTCTTTTTAAAGGCATAATCGAATTGTGTTGTACTGTATCGCACTGTGCCTTACTGAACTACCACGTGATGTTTGTTTTGTAAGTATTTTGTGACAAGTCTAATTCTGATGGGGTGGGGAGAGGGTGCTATCACTGTACATTTCATATATATATATATATATATATATATATATATATATATATATATATATACATATACAGAGAGAGAAGGAAAAAGAAAAACAAACACATCAATCTGTCAAATATTCCAAATTTTCGGAGCGATCACGCTCCTTCCTCGAGGGATACGTTGTTTACATGTTACCAGGTTCACTCTTACGCAGCTATTATGACGCAAGCACGCCATGACGTACATGTTGTGATGCAATTTCACTATGCCAGTTTTCGCCCAGAGCCTAAAGAACTGCAATATATATATATATATATATATATATATATATATATATATATATATATCTTCATTTGTATATTTACACATGCTTTTCTGAGCATTGTTGTGGAGATTCTCTTTCTACAACCCGCCCCCGCCTACGAAAGGAGAAAAAAGAATCTAAAGGTGGTGTTGCTCAAGACTTTAAAATCCGCATTTTCCCTCCTTGAACAACAACAGGAGTTGCGGGTACAGGGTACTAGTCTTTAACTCACTCAGTACGGCCAGTCCTCTCTTCTCCTCTACACAGACCACTCGGATGTCCAGTGGGTGTCTGAATGACCCAACCTTTAGCTTCCGTCGTCAGAATTGTGGTATTCTTTGTCAATATTCACCTCTTCAGTATAAGAGCCTTCCGCTTGCAGTATTTTGATGATGGTAATTGGGATGAAACGCTGTTAACGTCGTCCTTTTCGCCCTTCGTATGGAGAGAGTTAAGAGAGCAGACTATCGACACGTCTCGCATGCAGTATGCGCTTGACGCAGATGCGTTTTGAGATCTGTTTGAGGAAAAAGTATGCAGAAAAGAAAAAAGAAAAAGAAAATCACTTTCTGATGTGTAGAAAGATGTACTCTTGGATTGAAAAATAGGGTCGGCATCCGAACATGGCAGCACGCTGTCACCAAGAAAATTATTTTTGATGCTATATATAGCGCCTGCCTTCGATCAGAGACCAAATTCGAAGTACGTTACAAGCGCAGTTGTTGTTTTGGGAGGTGTTTTTTTTTTTCTTTTGTTGGTTTTTTTTTCCTCCAAAACTGGCTGCCTATCTGGGTAGAGCTGACTGACAGCTGACATTCGTTTCCCCTATCATTCAGTCTGGCATCAAACACGTGCACACATACACAAGTACAATTATTAGAGCGGATTTTTTCTTTTCTTTTCTGCTGATACGTACCATGGACAACCCTTTTCTTGCGGCTCCTTAATTCAAGGTGCGCTAAGTGCATGCTAAGTGCACGGGGATCTCGGTTTATCGTTTCACCCGAATGACTGGCGTCTAGACCACAACTCAACGTTTAGTGGATGGGGTGGGGTGGGTGGCAGATACTGGTGAGTGTGGAATTCGATTCTGTGCGGTCAGTTTAAACGCTTCCCGTGAGGTCAGTTTCGTCGCTTACTGTGCGGTCAGTTTGATCGCTTCCTGTGAGGTCAGTTTTAATGCTTCCTGTGAGGTCAGTTTTATCGCTTCCTGTGCGGTCAGTTTGATCGCTTCCTGTGAGGTCAGTTTTAATGCTTCCTGTGAGGTCAGTTTCATCGCTTCCTGTGAGGTCAGTTTGATCGCTTCCTGTGAGGTCAGTTTTAACGCTTCCTGTGAGGTCAGTTTCATCGCTTCCTGTGAGGTCAGTTTCATCTCTTCCTGTGAGGTAAATTTCATCGCTTCCTGTGACGTCAGTTTGACCGCTTCCCGTGAGGTCAGTTTGTTCGCTTCCTGTGAGGTCAGTTTCATCTCTTCCTGTGAGGTCGGTTTTATCGTTCCTGTGAGGTCAGTTTGATCGCTTCATGTGAGGTCAGTTCATCGCTTCCTGTGACGTCAGTTTGACCGCTTCCCGTGAGGTCAGTTTGTTCGCTTCCTGTGAGGTCAGTTTCATCTCTTCCTGTGAGGTCGGTTTTATCGTTCCTGTGAGGTCAGTTTGATCGCTTCATGTGAGGTCAGTTCATCGCTTCCTGTGAGGTCAGTTTTAACACTTCCTGTGAGGTCAGTTTTATCGCTTCCTGTGAGGTCAGTTTTATCGCTTCCTGTGAGGTCAGTTTGATCGCTTCCTGTGAGGTCAGTTTTATCGCTTCCTGTGAGGTCAGTTTGATCGCTTCCTGTGAGGTAAATTTCATCGCTTCCTGTGACGTCAGTTTGACCGCTTCCCGTGAGGTCAGTTTGTTCGCTTCCTGTGCGGTCAGTTTTATCGCTTCCTGTGAGGTCAGCTTGATCGCTTCCTGTGAGGTCAGTTTTAATGCTTCCTGTGAGGTCAGTTCATCGCTTCCTGTGAGGTCAGTTTTAACACTTCCTGTGAGGTCAGTTTTAACGCTTCCTGTGCAGTCAGTTTGATCGCTTCCTGCGAGGTCAGTTTTATCGCTTCCTGTGCGGTCAGAAACGCTTGGAATATCAAATTACTTATGTACTGGACAGCAGCAAAACGGTCTGACAGCTAAAGACGCAGCTTCACTCTTCTTTTTAACTCTCTCCATACGAACGGCGGAAGAGAAGACGTTAACAGCGTTTCACCCCAATTACCACCATCAAAATATTGCAAGCGGAAGGCTCTTATACTGAAAAGGTGAATGTTGACAAAGAATACCACAATTCTGACGACGGAAGCCAAAGGTTGGGTCATGGAGACACCCACTGGACATCCGAGGGGTCTGTGTAGAGAAGAGAGGACTGGCCGTACTGAGTGAGTTAAACGTTAACCCCATAAGTTGAAACACTTCCGCTGGTATTAAACAAAACTGGTTATGATGTCAAACAAGATGGTTACACCTGTCCCGGAAAATGACTTTCATGACAACAACAACAACTAACAAACAGTCACACGCCTAAACAACAATTATATAGTGGAGTGATGGCCTAGAGGTAACGCGTCCGCCTTGGAAGCGAGAGAATCTGAGCGCGCTAGTTCGAATCACGGCTCAGCCGCCGATATTTTCTCCCCCTCCACTAGACCTTGAGTGGTGGTCTGGACGCTAGTCATTCGGATGAGACGATAAACCGAGGTCCCGTGTGCAGCATGCACTTAGCGCACGTAAAAGAACCCACTGCAACAAAAGGGTTGTTCCTGGCAAAATTCTGTAGAAAAATCCACTTCGATAGGAAAAACAAATATCCCTGCACGCAAGAAAAAATACAAAAAAAAACGGGTGGCGCTGTAGTGCAGCGACGCGCTCTCCCTGGAGAGAGCAGCCCGAATTTCACACAGAGAAATCTGCTGTGATAAAAGAGAAATACAAATACAAATATGGAACGCAAATTCAGTCATTTGTGTCGTTTATTAACATCCAGGACCTTATAATGTTCTCTGACAGCGGTCTTTGTTGTATTCCAACAAAGCTGGCCCAATATTAATGTCATGCAGTTCTATGCGGTGTTCAAACAAAGCTAACGTTGAGCAAATTTTACTACTATCATCATGGAACGGGTTATATTCGATATGGAACGTTATACACGTGCCCCAGATAAGTGTTTTCAGTTTCTGGCATGCCTTTAAAGGCACACTCAAACTGTGTTGTGTTGTATTCAACTGAACCATACTGAACTACCATGTGATGTTTCAAAAGTATCTTCTGATAAGTCTAATTCTTATGAAACGACAAAAACGTGTGGACTTAAATCATTCACGGTATTCCACATCTGCCGCCAAAAGGAAAAAGGAGCAGATACCTGATTTTAACACACACACACACACACACACACACACACACACACACACACACACACACACACACACACACACAATCCGTGCGCTGAGCACTCGCTGAACGTATATTCAATTTTTCCTGTAATATTTTATCAAAGTGTGTGGTGGGCGGAGGAATGAAGACCACAGAGAGAAAGGGAGAGAGAGACACAGACAGAGAGACAGAGAGACAGAGAAACAGAGAAACAGAAAGAGACACACAGGCACAGAGAGAGAGAGAGAGAGACAGACAGACAGACAGACAGAAACACAGACAGAGACACGGAGACAGACAGAGAGAGTAAGAGTCAGCAAGATAATCTGTTGACCTGTTTTCACACAGACGTACGCAGCAGGTCAGACCTCATGTTGACACAGAGGGGTGTGGCCTACCTCAGTGTACGTGTTGTGTGTGTGTGGGGGGGGGGGGGGGGTGGGGGGGGGTTGAGGGGGGGGGGGGGGAGGGGGAGGGTGAAGGCAATATCGAATGTGTCAATGAAAAGTCTGTCAGGCTGTGACAGCAGGTCCACCCTCCCCCCCCCCCGCCCCCCCCACCCCCCACCCCCCCCACCACCGGGCCCCCTTTCCACACACACCCCCCCCCCCCTGCCCCCACAACAACACTAGTGACCCGTCCCTTCAGGGGAAAACCGTGCAGTCACTTGTCGAAGGAAAGCGGGGAGAAAGAAAGAAAGAAAGAAAGAAAGAAGGAAGGAAGGAAGGAAGAAGAGGAGGGAGAGAAGAAGATAAGAAGAAGGAGAAAAGAAGAAGTTAAGGAGGACGAGGAGTAGTAGTAGAAGAAGAAGAGGAAAAAGGAGGAGGAGGAGGAGAAGAAGAAGAAGAGGAGGAGGAGGAGGATGTTGACGATGATGAAGGAGGAAGAGGTTAATGAGAAAGAAAATACAAAAAAAAAGGGAACTAAAAAAAAAAGAAAAAGAAAAAGGGTGGTTAAGGATAGAGAAGAAGAAGAAGAAGAAGGGGAGGAGGAGGAGGAGGAGGGGGAGGAGGAGGAAGAAGAGGAGAGAAAAAGAGAATACAATCAGAAACTAAGAAGAAGAAGAAGGAGGAGGAGGAGGAAAAAGAGAAAGAAAGAAAATCGAAAAAAAGGAACTAAGAAAGAGAAGAAGAAAGAGAGAAGAAGAAGGAGGAGGAGGAAGTATAAAAAAAGAAAAAGAAGCAGCAGCAGCAAGCGGGAAAGAAGGAGGAGGAGGGAGAGGAGGAAGAGGAGGAGGAGAAGGATTAGGAGGAGGAGGAAGAAGAGGAGGAGAAGGATTAGGAGGAGGAGGAGGAGAAGGATTAGGAGGAGGAGGAGGAGGAAGAGGGAGAGGAGGAGGAGGGAGAGGAGGAGGAGGGAGAGGAGGAAGAGGAGGAGGAGAAGGATTAGGAGGAGGAGGAGAAGGATTAGGAGGAGGAGAAGGATTAGGAGGAGGAGGAGAAGGATTAGGAGGAGGAGGAGGAGGAAGAGGAGGAGGAGGAAGAGGAGGAGGAGGGAGAGGAGGAGGAGGGAGAGGAAGAAGAGGAGGAGGAGGAAGAAGAGGATGGAGAGGAGGAAGAGGATGGAGAGGAGGAGGAGAGGGGAGAGGAGGAGAAGGAAAGGGAGTAAGAACAAAAACAGAAGAAAAAAAAAGATAAGAAAAGAAAAGAAACTAAGAAAGAGATTAGAGAAGAAGAAGACAAATGGAGGAAAAGGTGGAGGAGGAGGAGAAATAACATGGAAAAGAAAACCGACAAG
>NC_134890.1:21476681-21491681 GCF_041734735.1 Babylonia areolata | reverse complement strand
GAACTGGGAAAACGGTGTTCTTATTTCGAGAGAGAGAGAGAGAGAGAGAGAAGACAATAGTGATCAGTTTAGAAAGTACTCGACGAATACATTCCATGTGGATGACTTTTTTTTTCTTTTCTTTCTTTTTTTTTAAATCAATGTCGTATTTTTCTCTCCGCAATCAACTAAGAAAGGAACAAAAACTGACAAGCAAAGTGTAGAGACCGAGAGAGAGAGAGAGAGAAAAAAAAAAGTAGAAGAAGAAATACAAGAAAAAGCAGAAATAAAAGTTATATTCACAATCTCGCTACCGAACGGTGAGACAGACCAGGTTGTGGGACATTCTTTACGCGGCCAGTTTATTTTACACTGCTGTGATTGAACAAAACAAAAAAACAAATACAGGGTGGACTCTTTGTCGATTCGTGTGCCATAATTGGACAGAATCTCAATGGATATTGGACTGCTGTGAGTTGTAGGACTTACACTTTTATTTCTACGGGAGTTGCGCCGCTTTGCTTTGTGTCTTTTGGTTATCAAACTCTTGAGATTTTCATTTTTGTGTGAAAGTCAGTCGGAGGTTAAAAAAAAAAAAAAAAAAAAAGCAATCGATACTTTTTCATTCACAGTCAAAGAAAGATACTACTATCAAGATTATATACGAATCGATCTGATTTCAGGCGCAAGAAAAAGATCCGAATTTCTTTGAAAATCTGTCAGCTTGAAAAACAAAAACGAAAGAGATCAAATCATAAGCCTAGTTGTTGTTTAAAAAAAAGAAAGGAAAAGAAAATAATCAAAGAAATATATATATATATATAGAGAGAGAGAGAGAGAGAGGGAAGAACTTCAACTGCATCAATCATCCAGATTGAAAATACGTCATCAAACGGAAGTGAGTCTCCATTCCTCCTCCTCCTCCTCCTCCTTATCCTCCTCCTTTTCTTCCTCCTCCACATACGATTCTTCCGGTTCGTGGGGAGTGTCCTCGCTAGCTCAGAGGTACCTTACGTCGCATTGTGCGAAGGTGTGGGGTTGGGCAAGCGTCTGGTCTAGGTCTGAGACGTGAGCTGGCTAGTGGACGTCGCCTACCCTGGAAGCGAGGACTGTGTCAACAGTGCTGCTGACAACGTGAACGAACCGCTTTCATTTTCTTCTGGCTGCAGGTTTCTTGCAACTCACCGTGAGTCGTTTTCCTTTCATTTTTTGTTTTTTGTTTTTTTTTGGGGGGGGGTGGTTCTTGGTTAATTTGTCTTAAACTTTTTTTGTTAGCTCTGTCTGTGTGTCTGTTTATCCCTCTCTCTCTTCCTCCCTCTCTCTCTCTCTTCCTGTCTCTCTCTCTCTATTTATGCATCTGTCTATTAGCTCTCTCTCTCTCTCATGTTTTTCTTCATATCATCTTTTTTATGTATAATATAGAAAGTCATTTTGGAAACTGACAAAAAAAGGTTGTTTATGAAGTTACGCTTGGCTTTGTTGTTCACTGTACATACAGTACATTCACACACACACACACACACACACACACACACACACATATATATATATATATATATATATATATATATATATATATATATATGTGTGTGTGTGTAGGCATCTCCTCTCTCAATCTGTGTGTGTGTGTGTGTCCATCTCTCTCTCTCTCTCTCTCTCTCTCTCTCTCTCTCTCTCTGTCTGTCTCTGTCTCTGTCGCTCTCTCTCTCTCTCTCTCTCTCTCTCTCTCTCTTTGTCTGTCTGTCTCTGTCTCTGTCGCTCTCTCTCTCTCTCTCTCTCTCTCTCTCTCTCTCTCTCTCTCTCTCTCTCTCTCTCTCTCTATGGCGGAAAGACATAATGAAGAAGCAGACAAAGGGATGAAAAATACAAATATTTCTTTTTATGACGGTTCACATTTCTTTTTTCGTCATAAAGCTGGAAGCTGATAATCCAAAATATATTCAGATAAAGGGTGACTGGATGAAATAAAGAGAGTGGGGAGAGATGGAGAGAGAGAGAGAGAGAGAGAGAGAGAGTGGGGGTGAGGGGGTAGGGGGACGTACGATAACACACAAAGCTTACACATAATGCAAAAAAAATATATATATAATGGTTTGCTTCGGGAAAATGTCACTCGAATATATCAGCTCACACAACGGTAGTCTGTCTAATGTGTTTCGGTTTGTGTGTCCGTGTGTGTGTGTGTGTGTGTGTGTGTGTGTGTGTGTGTGTGTGACTTTTTGTCTGTGTGTGTGTGTGTGTGTGTGTGTGTGTGGTAAACTTTAAGAACTTTTTTTCTGGAATAGCTTTGTCTGTATATAATACTAGATTTGGATTAAACTTGTTGAACTAAAAAATCATTTCCACTCATACCAGTCAAAGGTTGGAAGCCTTCCGAATTGAACTGTATTTACGAATCATAAACGGTATTTTTCGTTGGAAATATGGATCCACATGATTTTGGTTCTGTTTTTTATTGGGTCGTTCCCGGTTTATCATTGCTGGAACATTAGGTTTGGGTTTTCAAATGACATGACATTCTATTTCTTGCCCACAGTTAAAAGGAAAATAAAATCCTGGAAAGAACATACAGAATGACACTAACTATACCACCACCGACGTGTTTATTACATACTGATCTTTGAAACAGGGTACTGAATGAGTTAAGTAGAATTAACATACTGGATATTCGATTCGACTCCAACCATTTAACCCGTAGAGTTCGTGTCCGCTGTATACGTAAGACATACCTACTTGTTGTTATGAAGTAGAGTCAGTCATGGAAAAGACGGGGTTAATTATGTTAAAAGTTCGACAGAAGTGAAGATACGTACACGAATAAGTTGTCTGGATATTAACTCACTCAGTACGGCCAGTCCTCTCTTCTCCTCTACACAGACCCCTCGGATGTCCAGTGGGTGTCTGAATGACCCAACCTTTAGCTTCCGTCGTCAGAACTGTGGTATTCTTTGTTAACATTCACGTCTTCAGTATAAGAGCCTTCCGCTTGCAATATTTTGATGATGGTAATTGGGGTGAAACGCTGTTAACGTCGTCTCTTTCGCCGTTCGTATGGAGAGAGTTAACGAAACGCTGATCCGACATGGCTAAGATCGTGTGGTACAGAACACGGCAGAGCGTTTCAACATATCTGCACAACTTTAAAGGCGAACAAAACAAAAAATCTGATGTAGACAATGGAGTGATGGCCTAGAGATAACGTGTTCGCCTAGGAAGCGGGAGAATCTGAGCGCGCTGGTTCGAATCAGAGCTCAGCCGCCGATATTTTCTCCTCCTCCACTAGACTTTGAGTGGTGGTCTGGACGCTAGTCATTCGGATGAGACGATAAACCGAGGTCCCGTGTGCAGCATGCACTTAGCGCACGTAAAAGAACCCACTGCAACAAAAAGGTTGTTCCTGGTAAAATTTTGTAGAAAAATCCACTTGGATAGGAAAAACAAATAAAACTACACGCAGGAAAAAATTATTTTTAAAAAATGGGTGGCGCTGTAGTGCAGCGACGCGCTCTTCCTGGGGAGAGCAGCCCGAATTTCACACAGTGAAATCTGTTGCGATAAAATGAAATACAAATACACAGTATAAAGATATGATTCTGATCAACTTATGCAGTGAGCGGACCGTCTAATAATTCAGTTGTTTATTCGAAAGAAAATAACAATAATGTAGGGGATATTGAAAGATTTTTTTTTTTAGTGTTTCATATGATCGTTCGAAGCCGTATAGCCGCAACGAAAATGAACTTTGATCAGGATCGATAATATGACTATTGTGAAAATGTGCGTCCGATCAGTCGATCATAATGCTTTTAGGTGAATAAAAGTTGCCTCCCTCCCCACCACACGCGTTTTCGATTTCGTTCAGCGGGTATCACACGTAAGCCACGAAGGCTTCGTGTGTTTTTTGTTTGTTTGTTGTTGTTGTTGTTTGTTGGTGTTTTTTTTGGTTTTTCTTTTTTTGGGGGGGGGTTCTTCTATCTGTTGCACCACTGCTGCCTTTTTGTGGAGATAAATACATCAGCTTATCTAAGGAGTAAAAAAAAAAAAAAAAAAAGAAAGAAGAGAGAGGAAGGAACGGGGAGAGGGAAGGATGGACCGAGGGAGGGTAGAGACAGAGAAACAAGAGAGAGATCGAGAAATGGAGGGAGAAAGAGGGGGTAGAGAGGAAGACAGACAGGGACAGAGACAGAGACAGAAGCGGGGCAGAGACAGAAAGAAAGGGTGGGGAGAGAGACAGAGAGAGACAGACAAGACAGAGACACAGAGAGAGACAGAGACAGACAGACAGAGAAGCAGTGACAGAGAAGGGTTACCTCTTAACTTTGATTTATTGTACAGTGACGATAAAGAGACGCAGTCATTGCTCGGACATGGGGAGAGAAACTATATTTGACCGGCAATGGGCTTCGTATGGCGAGGTCCGTCCACTTCTCCACACAGGAATGAAAGAAAGAAAGAAAGAAAGAATGAATGAATGAATAATGAATCTTTATTTTCCAACGGTGAAAATATTAGCACTTTGGCCGACTTACACATCTGCCGTTGTTCTACTAAGAGACACACAAACATATACGCGAATCAACGTTGTTATACCAAATACATGTTTATTAATGTACAAGTATAACACAGCGTGAAACTGAGAGAAACAAAGGGGTCTGTGAACGTCACGATACACATCGTAAGTAGGAAACAGCTGACAGTGTCGAACTATCAAAAATGTGTGGTTTGCATTCACTGAAGACTGAAGACAGGGGTGGGGTGAGGGGAGGTGCGGGGGGGGGGGGGAGACATGAGTACGGGAACAGAAAACAAAATAGAAGAGAGAGAGACCGACACAGAGACAGAGAGAGAGAGAGAGGGAGAGAGAAGGAGAGGGAGAGGGAGTGAGAGAGAGAGAGAAAGAGAGGGAGAGTAGCTAGAGGGAGATAGAGAGAGGGGGAGAGGGAGATAGAGTGAGAGAGAGAGAGAAAGAGAGGGAGAGACAGAGAGAGATAGAGGGGGGAGAGAGAGAAAGAGAGGGAGAGAGAGAGGAGATAGAGTGAGAGAGAGGGAGAGAAAGAGGGAGGGAGAGAGGGGGGAGAGAGAGAGACAGGGAGAGAGAGGGAGAGAGAGGGAGAGACAGACAGACAGACAGAGGGGGAGAGAGAGAGAGAGAGAGAAAGAGAGATAGGGGGGAGATAGCGTGAGAGAGAGGGAGAGAGAGAGAGAGAGAGAGGGAGAGAGAGAGAGGGAGAGAGAGGGAGAGAGAGAGAGAGGGGAGGAGAGAGAGGGAGTGAGAGAGAGAGAGAACAGGACACACACACACACACACACACACACACACACACACACACACACACACACACACAGAGACTGAGAGAGAGAAACAGAGACTGAGATAGACAGACAGACAGACAGGCAGGCAGAAAGGCAAACAGAGAGGCAGAGAGACAGACTTAAGACATAAAAATTGATCATCAAATCCTAAAATCGTTTGATGATGCTAGCTGGGCGTGGAGGGAGGTAGCAAGGCAAGCCAATGAGCCACAAAGATGATCTCTACTTGAAACAAAACAAAACAAAAACAAGAAGAAGAATGCCAGATTATGTAGTTTTCTTTTCCATTTCACCGACAGTTAACGCCGGTGTGACGCTCTAGAATGGCCCCACCCTCGAACTAATTCCATTCAATTTTTTTTCCTAATCTGGGATATTCTTTATTTTGTTTCACTTCATTTATATCATGCAGATTAGTTATCATATCATAGCTTAATTTTGTTCAAAATTCATGTGTGATCACGTTTAAACTTCTAGCTATGATGACGTCCGTCACATACTTAGTATGTACATGCATCAGGACAGAACTATATAAGATCATCTTGTTGTCCTGTTCATCTATAACTGTGTTGTATCGTGACATGTTCCAAATGAAATATTGTTTAAACGATAGGCATGGAATGACTCCAGGATGCGGTTACCTTTGGATGACTCCAGCCTCCAGCTCTTGTACTGAAACGAACCCCGTCCCTTAAAGATCATTCAAAAATCAAAAAGCATAAACGATAGTATAAAAAAGGGGGGGGGCAGAGTTAATTTAGGGCAGCCCGAAACACATTCCATACAGATACTGTCTCAAAAGCACCCCAAAGTGAGTTAGTCTACGTTGTATGTTTTCGACCCCACCAGTCGTTCTTCGGAGCACACATTCAGGACACACAGACACAGACACACACACGCGCGCGCGCGCGTACGTTATATATATATATATATATATATATATATATATATGTGTGTGTGTGTGTGTGTGTGTATATATATATATATATGTATGTATGTATATACATATATAATCGCAATGAAAAAAACCTCCGGGGGAGACATGTGGAGGCATTAACGTTGGCCCTGAGATAACTCTCGTGGAGTCTTTTCGGGACATGAAATGGAGTCATTCTAGTTTGTTTTTGCTTTTCCTGATTGTTGTTTTATTCTCGCAAAAATGTGTTGTTATTGCTCAGCCGTTGGATGGATTAGGATATGCTTTGGAAGGGATTATCGAGGATCAGCCCAGAAAGACTCCATGACTGTTTTTTGGCGTAAATATCGTTTGCCGTGTAAGTACCATTATACGCGATTTTTATAACGCGCATTTTGCAAAATCATTTTTCTCCAGTAGAACAAAGGACAGGACACGGAGTAAAAAGAAGATATGATCTGTCCGGAAATAAGCCCAAGGGGAGTGTTTCAGGGCTGACTCTGTACAGGGGTGTCACAGCCGTGCCTGGGGTCACCACCAGACGCCTCACCGATCCGCCCAGAAGCGCCCTGCATCCAGTCCTGTTTATCTCACTCAGTACGGCCAGTCCTCTCTTCTCCTCTACACAGACCCCTCGGATGTCCAGTGGGTGTCTCAATGATCCAACCTTTAGCTTCCGTCGTCAGATTTGTGTGGTATTCTTTGTCAACATTCACCTCTTCAGTGTAAGAGCCTTCCGCTTGTAATATTTTGATGGTGGTAATTGGGGAGAAACGCTGTTAACGTCGTTTCCTTTCGCCGTTCGTATGGAGAGAGTTATAGCCGAGTGGTTAAAGAGTTGGACTTTCAATCTGAGGGTCCCGGGTTCGAATCTCGGTAACGGGGCTTGGTGGGTGAAGGGTGGATTTTTTTTTTTTTATCTCCCAAGTCAACATATGTGCAGCCCTACTAGTGCCTAAAACCTGTCATGTGTATACGCACTCAGACCAAATACGCACTATCAAGATAATGTAATCCATGTCAGCGATCGGTGGATTATGGAAACCAGATCATACCCAACATGCACACCCTCGAAAACGGAGTGTGGCTATCTACAGGGCGGGGTAGATAAATGAAACGGTCATACACGTAAAATGTCACATGTCTGAGTGTGTATACGTGCATGACTTAAACCTGACTGAATGACACAGGAAACGAATGATGAGTGCCAGTAGCAGCCGTCAGTCGGTTCTATCCAGGTAGGCAGCTCGCTGTGCGAATGACCCCGAGTTTGCAAAGCATTTACAGCTTGGTCTCCGACCGAGGATAAGCGTTATACAAGTATCCATATCATTCATAACAAGTCATAACAATCAGTTCTGCCATCAGTCGGTCTCGGCTTATACCACAGATTGACATATGCTTACAGTTGGACCAACTCTCTCTGTATGATCAATGGTTTCTCCACTGAAACTGGAATTCATTTACAGCTTAGTCTTTTGTGTAGAGTTAACAATGATTCTCGAACTAGGCGGCAAGATTGCACCGGCTCTTAGTGCTGCAGCCTTGAGGGCCACCCCAACACCGACTGTCCTAAAACCCTCTTGGCCGAGTGTCTACAGCCGTGAGAGTGGGGGTGTAACTTTGGCAATACACTCTCTGCTGTAGGCCCAACACTCGGCTTATGTCACAGATTGACATAAGTTTACTTTTGGGCCAACAGCAAAGTGAGAGCTGTATTATCAATGGTTTCTCCAGTCAGCTTAGTCTTTTGTGAAGGACTATGACTCAAACTAGGAGGCAAAATTGAACTGGCTCTTAGTGCTGCAGCCTTGTGGGCTAGTTGGCCTTTGGGAACCATCCCAACGCCGACTGTCCTAAAACCCTCTCGGTCGAGAGAGTGGGGATGTATTTGGGCAAGACACTCTCCACTATAATCAAATTCTAGCCCAAATAGTCGGAACAGCAGTTGCCTCCTCTGCTGTTCTGATGGTCATAGTCGGACATGACTGACTATCATATATATACATATATTCACTCCAAAGTGAGGCTCCTTCATACAATGTCCAGACTATCATATACACTCTCTGCTGTAATCAAATTCTAGCCCATATAGTCGGGACAGGAATTACCTCCACTGCTGTTCTGATGGTCACAGTCGGACACGAGTGACTATCATTCAGTCAGTCCTGACTGTCACCAACATCACACCACGGTCATGAGTTCCTGGACCAAAATGACACAACACACAGGAAGGAATTTTGCTGGATGTTCCGTCACACACTGTAGTGACTGTAGATGCAGACATGTAATGTATCAATTTTACATTTCATTTTTTGTTATTTTTAAGACAGACTAAACGAAAAGGTAGGTTTTTGAGGCGGGGGTGTTGTATGGTGAGATTGGGGAAACAGGATAAATTGTTGGTGTGGGTGGAATTAAAGATGATTACTTGAATAAAATAGAAGTACAATTGTACAAAAATTGCTTATTAGACGTCGTAGAAAATTATTGTAACGCGAGATATAACCGACAATAAGTGTTTAAAAACAATAAATAGAAAAAAAAAACCAAAACCGTTCCCAGTGAGAGAAGTTACACTCAGTGCTTCGTATATTCGTAATGTCTGCCATAAGACAACACGTATGACACCCCCCCCCCCCCCCCCCCCCCCCCCCCCCCCCCCCCCCCCACACACACACACACACACGCACATATCTTCCACCCTCACCCCCCACTCCCGAAAAAAAAAGGAAAAAAAGCAGCAACAAAAATCCAGGGGATTGTCGGCAGTATCAATCACCATCAAAGGAAGAAAGAAAGAAAGAAAGAAAGATGGCCTCAGTGTCTGGTGTTGGTTGAAGTTGGCCCCTCTCCTCCCCTCCCCTCCCCACATAACCCTACTCTCCTGGTATAACATCCCTTTCTGGTCCCTGCTGCTTCAACTTTTATTGCGTTTGTGTGATTTTTTTTGTTTTTTTTTTGTTTTGTTTTTTCTTCCATACCCCGTGATAAATTTGTGTCAAAGTACTTTCGCGGAGTCGACGACAGACTTTGGAGAGACTGTCGCCAGAGGGACGCGGTGACAGTTCCCACTCCTCAGGGGGAGCTCAGTCAGTCTATACAGCTCGGCGGCTAAGCGATTACTATTGTCAGCGAGGGGGCTTGTCGTTGGGAAGGTTGGAGGCGTCTTGCAGAATACTGAATCAGATAGGCGCCATCGAACTGCGAACATCACGGGCTTTATCTTGGCAGAAGTTCACGGGTATCCTGTGGTCTGAGATCTGGCTCCCGTTGAGACCTGACACTGATGATGGTAGTTCCTTTTCTGTAGGGGTGTGTGTGGGTCTGTGTGTATGTGTGGGTGTGTGTGTATGTGTGGGTGTGTGTGTGGAGTGTGTGTGTGTGTGTGTGTGTGTGTGTGTGTGTGTTGGGTCTGTGTGTGTGCGTATGCGTGTGTGTGTGTGTGTGTGTGTGTGTGGGGGGGGTGTGGGTAGGTGTGTGTATGGGTAGGCGTGTGTGGGGGTAGGTGTGTGTGGGAGGGGGCGTATGTGTCTGTATGTGTTGGGTTTCTGTGTGTGCGTATGTGTATGTGTGTGGGGGGGTGTGTTTGGTAAAGTGTGTGTGTGTGTGTGTTTCTGTGTATGTTTGGGGGGGGGGGTGAATGGTGGTGTGGTGGTGGTGGGGAGAGGCTCTGTAAGATTCCAAAGGCTGCAGTAGAGGCTACAGAAAAATGAGACGGTAGTAAGAGAACATGTGTGGTTGCGTGCCGTCCTTCTGTGCGTAGACATGACTATGCCCCCCACAACCCTCCCCTCTGCACAAAATATAAAAATATCACAAGGTAGACAGGGTATAGAAAGTGTAGGAAGTGAGTTATCACTTCATTCAGTCAGAAAAAAAAAGAGTTCAGAAAAGAAAGCTATATATCAAACGTGTGTGTGTGTGTGTGTGTGTGTGTGTGTGTGTGTGTGTGTGTGTGTGTGTGTGTGTGTGTGTGTGTGTGTGTGTGTGTTTCGCGGGGGGTGGGGAAGAAGCAAGTTTTGAAAAAAAAAAAACATTTAAATTAAGGGGAAAAAAATGATTGATAAAGAAGAGAGCAAAGGGGCGTCAATCATTGATTGACACAGGAGAGAGGGAAGGGACACCAATTACTGATTGACAAAGAAGAGAGGACAGGAACGCCAATCATTGAATGACAAGGAACAGCGTAAAGGAACGTAGATCATTTATTGACAAAGAATGGAGGGAAGGAACACCAATCATTGATTGACAAAGAAGGGAGGGAAGGAACACCAATCATTGATTGACAAAGAAGGGAGGGAAGGAACACCAATCATTGATTGACAAAGAAGGGAGGGAAGGAACACCAATCATTGATTGACAAAGAAGGGAGGGAAGAGACACCAATCATTGATTGACAAAGAAGGGAGGGAAGGGACACCAACCATTGATTGACAAAGAAGAGAGGAAAGGAACACTAACCATTGATTGACAAAGAAGGGAGGGAAGGAACACCAGTCATTGATTGACAAAGAAGGGAGGAAAGGAAGACCAATCATTAATTGACAAAGAAGAGAGGGAAGGAACACCAATCATTGATTGACAAAGAATGGAGGGAAGGGACATTAACCATTGATTGACAAAGAAGGGAGGGAAGGAACACCAATCATTGATTGACAAAGAAGGGAGGGAAGGAACACCAATCATTGATTGACAAAGAAGGGAGGAAAGGAACACCAATCATTGATTGACAAAGAAGGGAGGGAAGGGACACCAATCATTGATTGACAAAGAAGGGAGGGAAGGAACACCAATCATTGATTGACAAAGAAGGGAGGGAAGAGACGCCAATCATTGATTGACAAAGAAGGGAGGGAAGGAACACCAATCATTGATTGACAAAGAAGGGAGGGAAGAGACGCCAATCATTGATTGACAAAGAAGGGAGGGAAGGAACACTAACCATTGATTGACAAAGAAGGGAGGGAAGAGACGCCAATCATTGGTTGACAAAGAAGGGAGGGAAGGAACACCAATCATTGATTGACAAAGAAGGGAGGGAAGGAACACCAATCATTGATTGACAAAGAAGGGAGGGAAGGAACACCAATCATTGATTGACAAAGAAGGGAGGGAAGGAACACCAATCATTGATTGACAAAGAAGGGAGGGAAGGAACACCAATCATTGATTGACAAAGAAGGGAGGGAAGGAACACTAACCATTGATTGACAAAGAAGGGAGGGAAGAGACACCAATCATTGATTGACAAAGAAGGGAGGGAAGGAACACCAACCATTGATTGACAAAGAAGGGAGGGAATGAACATCAATCATTGATTGACAAAGAAGGGAGGGAAGGGACACCAATCATTAATTGACAAAGAAGGGAGGGAAGGAACACCAATCATTGATTGACAAAGAAGGGAGGGAAGGAACACCAATCATTGATTGACAAAGAAGGGAGGGAAGGAACACCAATCATTGACTGACAAAGAAGGGAGGGAAGGAACACCAATCATTGATTGACAAAGAAGGGAGGGAAGAGACGCCAATCATTGATTGACAAAGAAGGGAGGGAAGGAACACTAACCATTGATTGACAAAGAACGGAGGGAAGGAACACTAACCATTGATTGACAAAGAATGGAGGGAAGGAACACCAATCATTGATTGACAAAGAAGGGAGGGAAGGAACACCAATCATTGATTGACAAAGAAGGGAGGGAAGAGACGCCAATCATTGATTGACAAAGAAGGGAGGGAAGGAACACCAATCATTGATTGACAAAGAAGGGAGGGAAGGAACACCAATCATTGATTGACAAAGAAGGGAGGGAAGGAACACCAATCATTGATTGACAAAGAAGGGAGGGAAGGAACACCAACCATTGATTGACAAAGAAGGGAGGGAAGGAACACTAATCATTGATTGACAAAGAAGGGAGTTAAGGGACACCACACACGTATCAAGAAAGATGGCAAAGCAGTCAACAGAACTTCCACGAAGCAGATTACAAGCGCAGAGCGCTCAACACGTTTTGATACCACCACCTTACAACTGTGAAACCGCCACTTTGGGAGAAAACCAAAGGCGAGGGAGGAAAAGGGGTGTGTGTGTGGGGTGGGGGGGGGGAGGGGCTGGGGGGGAGGGGACAGGGGAGGCTAGGTGACAGTGGGTATCGTCAGAAATTCTAGAGATCAGACCAGCTCCTCTTTGCTTATGCATCCACCACCCACCCTCATCAACACCATCACCCCCCCCCCTCCCCCCCTTCTCCCCCAAAGAAAGAGACGAACAACAACAACAACAACAACAACAACAAACAACTCTTTCCAGATCAGGAAGGGACATACGGTGTGGCCAGGCCGAAGCTTGTGTCAGAGACACAAACATTGAATAATAATGTTACTTATCAGCTGCAACCCCCCACTACACGATAAATGCACATGTAAGTGTATGTATGAATGAATGAATGAACGAATGAATGAATAAAGCAACCCCCCACTACCCAATATATAAATAAATGAATAAATAAGTATATGAATAAGTGAGTTAATGAATAAAAAGAAGAAGAAATGAATGCATAAATAGATGAATAAACCCCTTGCAATAGATAATGAATAAATGAATGCATAAATATTCCCACTTCCCATCTTCTCTAACAAGGATTCAAACAGCACAAAACAAGCCCAGAAACAATGATATTCTTGCCCTCTGTCAAGGTTCAAGTCACAAAATCCCCATTGACTTCGAGTTTCTACCATAAGAGTTATCTCCCTAGAGCCTATCAAACCGTCACAGAACAATTAATTACTGTATCAGTTCGCTTTATTGTTGTCGTCATCTGTTTGCTAAATGTGATTCCTCAGTATGAAACAACAACTCTTCACCCGTCACCCGCCTAGGTGCGAGTTACGAAATCTCCATTTACTTTGAGTTTTCACTTCAGAGGTTATCAACCTTCTCAGAACACTGCACCGATTCGTTGTTGCCGTCATCTCTTTATTTTGATTCCTTGATATAAAACAACAACAATTCTTCACCGGCCTAGGTGCTAGTCCAAAAATCCCCATTGACTTTGAGTTTTCACCTCAGAGGTATCTTCCAAGAGCCTATCAAACCTTCTCAGAACAACCAATGACTGCATCAGTTCGCTTTATTGTTGTCGTCATCTGTTTGTTGAATTTGATTCCTTAATATAAAACATCAACCCTTCACCCATCACCCGCCTAGGTGCTAGTCCAAAAATCCCCATTGACTTTGAGTTTTCACCTCAGAGGTATCTTCCAAGAGCCTATCAAACCTTCTCAGAACAACCAATGACTGCATCAGTTCGCTTTATTGTTGTCGTCATCTGTTTGTTGAATTTGATTCCTTAATATAAAACATCAACTCTTCACCCATCACCCGCCTAGGTGCGAGTCCAAAAATCCCCATTGACTTTGAGTTTTCACCTCAGAGGTATCTCCCCAGAGGCTATCAACCTTCTCAGAACACTGCATCAGTTCGTTGTTGTCGTCATCTTTTTGTTTGATTTGATTCCTTAATATGAAACAACAACAACTCTTCACACATCATCCGCCTAGGTGTGAGTCCAGAAAGTCCCATTTACTTTGAGATTTCACCTCAGAGGTATCTCCTGAGAGCCAGTGGACACTGCATTGGCTTGTGGTTGTTGCAATTCCTTAATATATTAAACAGGAGACATGTTCCAGCCTCGATTCAAAACCTTGTGGACCTTGCAGTTTTATTGAAGGCTCTGTGTTTGAGCTCGGTCGGTTAGACATTGTGCGATCGCATCGTGAATAATGACAGACAGATCAAACCGGCAGAATGGTCAAAAAGCGATGTATAAGGGGTGTATAACAGGCGAATGTCTCGCGATGACGCCCCATGATGAATTGAAAAAAAAAATGTATCGTAGAAAAGAGTGTGAAACAAGACAAAATATGAAAAATAAACTGGCAATAAAATCAGATAGAATCATATAATACGGATGAGGCTAAATCCAGACCATTAAATAGGATTAACGCTCACAACAAGGGAGGTAGAACGAGACAAGAAAAGACAAGGCAAAGCGTTGAAGGAAACCAGCACACTGCTTTGGCATTTCTCCTTAACCATCTGCAATACAGGCTTTCAAACCATGTTCTTGTTGATTCGTTGTTTCCTTTGATGTTGTTCTTGTTCTTGTTGTTAGTAAGGTTTCTGTTGCTGTTGCTATCGTTGTTGTTGTTGTTAATGCTGCGGTTGCTGTTGCTATCGTTGTTGTTGTTGTTAATGCTGCGGTTGCTGTTGCTATCGTTGTTGTTGTTGTTAATGCTGCGGTTGCTGTTGCTATCGTTGTTGTTGTTGTTGTTGTTGTTAATTCTGCTGTTGCTGTTGCTATTGTTGTTGTCAATGCTGCTGCTGATGTTGCTATTATTGTTGTTGTTAATGCTGCGGTTGCTGTTGCTATTGTTGTTGTTGTCAATGCTGCTGTTGCTGTTGCTATTATTGTTGTTGTTAATGCTGCTGTTGCTGTTGCTATTGTTGTTGTTAATGCTGCGGTTGCTGTTGCTATCGTTGTTGTTGTTGTTGTTGTTGTTAATTCTGCTGTTGCTGTTGCTATTGTTGTTGTCAATGCTGCTGTTGCTGTTGCTATTATTGTTGTTGTTAATGCTGCTGTTGCTGTTGCTATTGTTGTTGTTGTCAATGCTGATGTTGCTGTTGCTATTGTTTCTGTTGTTACCAATGGTGCTGGTGCTGTTGCTATTGTTGTTGTTGTCAATGCTGCTGTTGATGTTGCTATTGTTGTTGTTAATGCT
>NC_134890.1:21446681-21471681 GCF_041734735.1 Babylonia areolata | reverse complement strand
TTGTGTAGATGACGTTCCGCTGTTGATAAAATATTCATATTTTATGGCAAGAGAAACGAGAGATGGGTGTGAATCTCCATATTGAGAATCGAACAAAGAATGATCACATAGGATCTAGTTCAATATTTCGTTTTTTTGGGGGGAAAACACATTTCTTTTTATAAAAAAAGAAAAAAGAAAAAAAAGATGATAAATATAATCACAACAGTGATGATGATAATAAGCAGTTGTAGAGAGATAATCATCTTTGGAGGAGAGGGCGGATCCACAACAGAACATCATAACTGCACACAACACCCTTTTTGGTCCTGAGGATTTTGGATTTTTGGACTTCGCATTCCCACAGATTGTCTTCCAATGCTTAGCGAGATTAATGCCACGCCTGGGCAGCTGAGTTTGTTTTTTGTTGTTGTTGTTGTTGTTTTTGTTTTTTTGGGGGGGTGTTGTTTGTTTTTTTGTTTTTCTTCAGTTTCTTGGATTGTTCATCCGTTCTGCTTGTTTAACTCTCTCCATACGAACGGCGAAAGAGACGACGTTAACAGCGTTTCACCCCAATTACCATCATCAAAATATTGCAAGCGGAAGGCTCTTATACTGAAGAGGTGAATGTTGACAAAGAATACCACAATTCTGACGACGGAAGCTAAAGGTTGGATCATTCAGACACCCACTGGACATCCGATGGGTCTGTGTAGAGGAGAAGAGAGGACTGGCCGTGCTGAGTGAGTTAACTCTTTTCTTAGGTCAGAGATATTTCTCTCTCCTTATTTTTTCCTTTTTCGTTAAGGATGATTTCTACTGTTCAACGCCTCTGTAATATATGGACGTATACAAAGCACTAATTTGTAGACTTATACAGGGACGCAGACAAGGATACCTACATGCACCCACCACAGCCCCCCGCACTCCCCCTCACCCTCCCTCCCTCTACACACACACACAGAGGGAGTCTTCCTGGCTGTCTGTCCCCCCCCCTCTCTCTCTCTCTCTCTCTCTCTTTCTCTCTTTCGCGCGCTTAATTCTTATCATCTTCGTACAATATTTTTTCCTGCTTTTTTTAAATTCTTTTTTATTTTATTTTGTATTAAGAGATGGGAAGCAGTTTGCTGGGTTAATATCCTATCCTACTAAAAGCAGGGCCGATTATGAGAGAATACCATTTTAGAACAATGGCTAACATGGCCACACATTTTCCATGTTTTATCACTTTTTGAACAGCTGTTCTGTGCGACCACACACGTCTTATCACTGACAGTGACCGATTGAACCGATGGCTGTGTGTGTGTGTGTGTGTGTGTGTGTGTGTGTGTTGCTCTGTGTATGAGTGCTGTTCTGTGCGTGCGTGCGTGCGTGGGGTTGTGGCTTTCGATAAATAAATCATCTGAATCTGAATCTTCTGTGTGTGTGTGTGTGTGTGTGTGTGTGTGTGTGTGTGTGTGTGTGTGTGTGTGTGTGTGCACGTGTGTGTGTGTGTGTGTGTGTGTGCACGTGTGTGTGTGTGTGTGTGCACGTGTATGTATATTAGATGTGTGTGGGGCAGAGAGCGAGCAAGCGAGCGAAATAGCGGGAGGGACAGAGAGAGAGAGAAAATGAGAGCGAAAATGAGCGAGAGACAAACAGACAAACACAGAGAGACAGACAGACAGTCAAACAGACTTGCAGAGAGAGAGAGAACTCGCAAAATATATTATCGTGAATTTAGAAAGCCCAAGTTATGTATCGGTCATACGTCACCGTTAGTACTGACTCTTGACAATCCCTTTCAGATCAAAGCAACAAACAACATTTACAACAACAGCAACAACAAAAGGCTGAAAGTGAGAAACTGGTTTTACTTCTTCTTCTTCATTTTTTCTGGGGGTGTGACGGGAGAGGGGGATATTTTTTTTTTTCCTTTAGTGTGATTTGCTTTTGTTTCGTTTGTGATCCGGTTTAATTTTGCTTCGTTTCGTTTATTTCTGTTTCGTTTCGCTTCGTTTTCGTTTGCCACTTTGTATGTCCGTGCCCGATAGACTTCTAATCATCCTGCCAGTGTTATTTATTTATACACTTTTCTCTCCCTCTTCGTGCGGAGCGGCTGGAAATTAGCCACCAAGGAATGAGTCTCTAAATCTGTCGTGAAAATCCTTTGGGAGGGATGTGAGGGGTGAGTGTGGGGGGGGGGGGAGGGGTAGGGGCGTTCAGCGACAGAAAGCGTTTGTCAGCGGTACACAATCAGGAACATGAACAGGTGTGGATGGGAGGAGGTGGAGGTTGGTGGTGGGGAGGGAAACATCCAAACTTGGCTCGTACAGAACTTTCCAGACGCGCTCGAAATAGAAAATATTATGGGTTTTTTTCAGGACTCAGAGAATCCCACAGGGCTGGGTAAACAGAGCACACAAGAAAGTGACAATGGCGTCAAGAGCAAGACTTAACCTTTTCACTGCCAAGCTCGCATTTATGCAGCAGCTAGGTAAAGGACCCATGTCACTGAAGGGTGACCAGATCATGGGTCTGTTATCCATGAACCTACTGCTCTTAGTGTTCGGTGGTAGGATAGGCCATATTTTCTACACATCCCAAGGGGAATCCCCAGCTATTAGCAGACACCACATTTCCTGTGTTTTTAGGACAAGGGAATTTTGCACTCTAAACTGACTGGCGGTGAAAGGGTTAAGTTTCAAGACTGGTTTGTTTTCTTCTATTCACAAGTACTGAAATTTTACTGTTCGGTATGTGCAAAACACTAGAATAGAGTGTAAATAAGCTAAAGCTGATTAAGTTACGAATACGTTTAGAAACATACAACAAGTATAAAGCAAAATGTAAAGATAATGTGACAAGAAACTTTAGGGAGAGCTGGACAAGGTCTTCAGAGAAGATAATAATGTTAAGAAGAAGAAGAAGAAACCCTGCCAGTTTCAAAATATTTCAAGAAAATTCATTGTAGGTTTACAACGTCTCCAGTTTAATGTATCAGCTCAGCGTTTGAAAAGAATGTAAGCTTTTCATACCTTTTAACTCACTCCATACGAACGGCGAAAGAGACGACGTTAACAGCGTTTCACCCCAATTACCATCATCAAAATATTGCAAGCTGAAGGCTCTTATACTGAAGACATGAATGTTGACAAAGAATACCACAATTCTGACGACGGAAGCTAAAGGTTGGGTCATTCAGACACCCACTGGACATCCGAGGGGTCTGTGTAGAGGAGAAGAGAGGACTGGCCGTACTGAGTGAGTTAACACTGACATACTACTACAGATCACGTTCACATTCACATACTGCATGGTTATACGCATACCTTTCAGACACTATAACATTTACATCAGCAGAGTTAAGACCAAGAGGGGATATAAACAAAAACAACAACAACAACAACAACAACAATAGTTTGTACCAATATACAAAAGTTGGGTTATTATTATTATTAATATTATTATTATTATTCTAATAACGATGGCTATTGTTGGAAATCGTCGTTGAACACACAAACTGTTCATTCGATTTTTCTTTGTTCTTTTCAGCCACGTGGACTAGTTTGTAACCGTTCGCAAACAAAGCGAAGTGATACAGTACAGATGCACAAAAATTGACCACAGACCGTCAGATTTTTTTTTCTCTCTCTCTCTCTCTCGTAAAAACGCTACTTTCATCAAGTTTACAACGAAGTCCTTTAAGTAATTTCCTGTAACTGTATTTAGAGGGTTTTTTTGGTTTTGTTTTGTTTTTCTTCCAAATTTCACCCACATTTTTACCCTCATTTGCCCAGTTTCCCCCAACCCTCCATTCATCCACATCTCCCACCCCTTCTTACCGATAATACTCAGATGTATTCATAAATACTTTGACAGAATGTCTTCAATCACCGATATGTGTGACGGGACATTAAACAAAAAATTCCTCACAATGAAAAGAAAAACGTTTTCCATACCCAAACGCGGAGTGACTCTGCTGTCTGTGGGGGCAATTAGGAGCCACAATCCGGATAATGGCGCAGATTGACAAAGTAGTGCACAGTGCGTGCGCGGAATGTCCATGACGTGACGGCTCACGCGTGTCTCGTCAGCAAATCCTGCGTAAATGTGTCGCGCGTCACTAGATCCTGTGGAGATATAGACTTTCCCTCCTCCTCCCCGGAGAGAATTTGGGAGGCGTGAACCGTGGATAAGCTGAGGTCTTCTTTTAAGCCTCTTCCTGAAACGGAAGATGTTGGTTCCCCCGTTGTGCCATTAGTGGAATATGTGGAGGGGAAAATTAATGATTCATCGAATAATTTTGGTCATGGGTTGTTAGTGAGTGTGCTCTTGGTGCTGCTATTCGTGCCCCCCACCCCTCCCCCCGCCATCCATCCCCCACCCCCGTCTCTCTGTCTCTCTGTCTCTCTCTCTCTCTCTCTTAGTATGTATCTTATATGCCCCAAGTATGATGAAATAAGAAATGAATTTATTCCGCCAAAGTATTCTCGAAATCCATGTATGTTTAAATTCTGCTTGCTTATGTCTAGTACTAATGAATCTGTTTTATTTAAGCTGTCTGGTTTTGTTCACAAAGCAATGAATGTGTGGATGCAAGCTGCAAAAATGTAGACATTCCCCTGTACACAGAACATGTCATCACTCATGTTATGGGCCAGAGGCCTGACATTAAAATATTTTTAGACTTTTGACTTTTTGTCTCCCTTAGTATGTATGTAGGTAGGTAGGTAGACATGTATCCATCTAGGTAAAAAGGTACTGGGTGAGAATAACGTAAATCTTACATTTCAATACATGACCTCATAGTTTCCATTATTTCGTGTTTGTATCGCAGCTTCTTCTTCTTCTTCTCTCAAGGCCTGACTAAGCGCGTTGGGTTACGCTGCTGGTCAGGCATCTGCTTGGCAGATGTGGCGTAGCGTATATGGTTTGTCCGAACGCAGTGACGCCTCCTTGAGCAACTGAAACTGAAACTGAAACTCTTCTTCTTCTTCTTCTTCTTCTTCTTCTTCTTCTTCTTCTCATTATTATTATCATTATTATCATTATCATCATCGTTGTTGTTGTGGCTGTGGTTGTTGCTGTTGTCGTCGTTGCTGTTATTAATGTAGACAACTATTTAGAGATACTTATTTTCTCCCTTGGGTTTCAAACCTAAGTGGGGGGGGGGCAGGGGGGGAGGGTGTGGGAGGGGGTGAGGAGAGGTGAGCGGGCAGGGAAAATTAATTTCATGACGAGTTTTCCTGCTGATGTGTGCTGAAATTTATCGGGTTACCTCGCCTGTGAAGGAAACATCTGGCGAGGTGATTTTCTCTTGTGTGTGCTTTCAGTAGTGCGAGGGCGTGAAGATGTCTTGGGTTCTGTCGCTGGGGGATGATGATAAATGGTTCCTAATTTTAGCTTTGTGATCATGTGTGTTTCGCTGAAATGAATATGCACGAATTGGGTGTGATGTTTGAAGTCGTGTTTCAGGAAAAATGTGTCAGATCACATTATAATGATGTGTTTGACACAGCGCGTGAACTGAAGCATTGATATTGGGGGGTGGTGGGGGGGGAGGGGGGAGGGCCTGAAGAGAGATGGAGGAAAAAAAAGTCAAACCGACATTTTGATGTGGTCTTGCACAACAACACTTTGTGGATTGGGTTACGTCCTTTACTGTGAACGAATGGGTGAAGCTCAATTGCCTGTGACTTCGACATTTCCACAGAACTTGGACATAGTGTAGGGATGGACTGAGTGAACGAGAGCCAGATATTGGAAGAAGAAGAGGAGGATGTTGTGGGAGGGGTTGTTGTGTGATGTGGGTGTGATGGAGGGTGGTAGGAGAGGGATGTGTGTGGGAGCTGGAGGCAAGGTTGGGGGGGGGGAGGGGGGTGGCGGGGGCACTGTGAACGGAGATCAGTAGCCTAGTCTTTTGGAAGAGCCAGAAGCGTCTCTGGAAGGATAACTTTTCAGCACTTTGGGGAGGAGGATATATTTCGCGCAGTGTCAACAAATTATGTTCTCCTGTACGCGGTATGAGCAAATGTGTCCAGATGTCTCGGATTACGTCATTTATGACGAACGCTTGGATGACGTTCCTTGTCCTGCGCGCAGGGCACAGACTGACAGAGTGGACGGGGCGTTTTTAATTTGCGTCGTTAAGTGTTATCCATTAATCATCGTCTGGGCTGCCTACACCTTGTTGTTGTTGTTGGGGTTTTTTGTTTGGTTTTCTTTTTTTCTTCTTTTCTTTTGTTTTGTTGTAGTTTTTTGTTTTGTTTGTTTGTTGTTTGTTGTTATTTTGTTTGTTTGTTTGTTTGTTTTGTTTTTTGGGGTTTTTTTTAATTTTCTTGCTGGGTGGTATTATGGGATAATTACATGACTAAAGTTTATTGGCAATGTTTATACCTTCAGAATGAACGGTGTATTAATAATAACAATGACAATACTAACAATAACGATAATAATGGTATTTATATAGCACTGAATCTTGCGCAGAGACAAATCAAAGCGTTTTCGCACCAGTCATTCACACGCAACTAACTGACAACGTTTGCTCCTTTATATTTGGACCCCTTCACCACCACCACCAACACCACCACCACCACCACTCCCCTTCTCCTTTTTTCCAATCCCACAATAACCAATCTTTTTACATGTCGACCAAGACAGTCACTGTGAATTGATAGTCATGCATTTTTTTTTTTTTTTTAATCATCATTTTATTAGTATTACTATTATTATTACTACTACCTTTTTCTATATTATAATTATTATTCATTTATTTATTTATTTATGTAAGCTTATCTATTATTTATTCCCCCGTTTTTTGTTTTTTTTTTGTTTGTTTTTTTGTTGGTTTTTTTTTTTTTTTTTGTTTTTTTCTCAAGGCCTGACTAAGCGCGTTGGGTTACGCTGCTGGTCAGGCATCTGCTTGGCAGATGTGGTGTAGCGTATATGGTTTGTCCGAACGCAGTGACGCCTCCTTGAGCAACTGAAACTGAAACTGAAGTCATGCCTGGCTTTATTTGGTCAGTAGCGTTGCTTCACCTGCTTTCTCTGTCACTCTGTCTGCATAATTATTTCTGTGCCTCTCAGTGTAGGTCTTTGATCTGTTCTGTCTGTTTTCTTTACAGTTTGGGGTATTTTCATTTCCATACAATGATCAGAATGCCATAGTAATTGAATGGGAATATTAAATGCTTTAATCCTTTGATTATTCATTTCTAAGGCAGACTTCTTAGCAATTATCGTTTTTACTTCAAATTCGGCCACCTTTTGTTTCCCATTTCCATAAACGATATGATACTTTTTTTTTGTCTTTTTTTTGACTTTTTTTTTTAAGCAAACACACAGCTGGCCAATTTTCACGATGTGAAAAGCTTCTCATTTGCATACATTTGCGATCTTCTCATCAGACTGTAAAGTGAAGCTAACAGCAAACCTGATGAACTTTCCAATGAACGAAACAGAACAGCTGCCACTTGCTGGGGGCTGCATATGTTAAGACCTCTGTGAAAACGTTCAGAGCACGTAAGCCAGAATTTAACAGGGGTTTTTTCTCTCTTTCTTTTTTTTTTTTTTTTTTTTCCATGTCTCTGGGCTCTCTAGGGGAATGCCTGTCTGTGCAGAAATTGAATCAATTTCGAATTAACTTTCCTTTTCACAAGTGAAGACATTGTTATCATGGCTTGGACGTTTCATCTTCTGTCTGTCTGTCTGTCTGTCTGTCTGTTTGCCTGTCTCTATCTCTCTGTCTGTATATGTCTTTGATTATTTGCCTGTCTCTGTCTCCCTGTCTGTATGTGTCTTGGATTATTTCTCCCTCCTACTCCATTTAACTCCATCACCCCCTCTCTCTCTCTTTCATTCTCTTGCACCCACTAGTTGTGCTGATCCAGTTTTCATCACCTTGCCTCTGTTCTTAGGTGAGAAGGGACAGACGAAAAAAAAAGAAAGAAAGAAAGAAAGAAACACACACACACACACACACACACACACACACACACACACACACCGGGGCAGAGAGTTGGACAGAGGAGGTGAAGTCCTATGAAATTCACTTCTTTGGTCCAATCAAATAAATAGATCAATAGGTTCATGTGCAGGAGAGAGAGAGAGAGAGAGAGAGAGAGAGAGAGAGAGAGAGATGGTTTATTCACATAGGCCACAGCCCCTTTGAAGGGTGATACACAGCACATTCAAAAGTCTTTATGGTGTAACATACACACTTCTCCTTTTCAGAGAGAGAGAGGGAGGGAGAGAGAGGGAGAGAAATGGAGAGAGAGCGAGAGAGAGGGAGAAAGAGAGACAGACAGACAGACAAAGCACTACCACCCCTCCCTAACATTCTCTGTGACATTTCTCAGACAGTGGCCGGGCACTGAATTGGATTTTTTAAAGGTACATAAAGAAAAGGGAAATGTATCAAAAGACAGAAAGGGAAAAGGCAAAGGAAGACAGTGCACGTCTTCTATTTCAGTTCACGACCTCATGATCTTTTATGACTAAATTTTTTAGAGGCCTTTTTTGTCTCCCTTGGGTGTTGAAGCCACTGGGAGAATACATAGAATGAAATGTCTATATGCATAAACTGAGTCTGGTGTTTAACACTGCATGTCTGAAAATGCATCAGATGAAATCAGTAACTCATTTAAATTTCATTTACGTCCATGCACTGACTGAGCAAAGAGAGTGAGAGTTTAAGTAAAATGAAATAAAATATAAAGACTCATGAAAAAGGCTGGTATTTCGACATGGTCAACCATAGCATAATGTGGATCAGATTATATCGTGCATGATGTATGGATGGGTGAAGCTCATATGCTTTTGAATTTGTTCCGAGAAAAGTGTGGATGTCAGTATGGAAGAAGTGAGCGAGACATGAGATGAACGGATTCCGGCCATGCATTTTGCACAGATACAGTAAAATGTTATTCATCCGACTGGAAATCGATTAATGATTGTACAACTGCCTGAATATACTACGAGCATACACACATTGGTGATGAAACAATCGAACTTGAAACTGAATCTGCATTCAGTCTTCTCATCCAGCAAGAAATTAATTATTGATTGTACAACTGCCTGAGCATACTACGAACATGATTTTTATACCCATTGGTGACTAAACAATTGAAATTGAAACTGAATCCGCATTCAGTCTTCTGAACTCTGAAGTCGTTGGCGAACATGAAAAGCACCAAGAACAGCCATTCACAAAGACGAAAAAAACGCCTGAATAGGACTAAAGATGACTTTAAAGAAAAACGTGCAGAAAACTGGTGGAACTGTTGGACACATGCTCATTTCCAGTAAAATTTAGAATGCATATTTCATCAGATTTTAATGCCAACCTCAATCAGAATGGATTCAGATGTTAACAACACTGTAGTCTGGTGCACAAGGTGTAGGTGAAACGAACATATTTGACGGTCTGTGGGCAGAATTTGAGGGCCCAGGTTTCGAATCTCGGAACAGTGTCTGGTGGGTAAAGGGTGGGGATTTTTCCAATCTCCCAGGTCAACATTATGTGCAGACCTGTTAGTGTCTGAACCCCCTTCATGTGCATGCGCACATAGAAGATCAGGTAGGCGCGTTAAAGATCCTGTAATCTGTCAGCATGCAGTGGGCTATGGAAAGAAGAACATACCTAGTATGCACCCCCCTACCCCCCGCCCCCCCCCCCCCCCCCCCCCCCCCCCAAAAAAAAAGAAAAAAAGCAAAAAGAAAAAAAAAAAAACAAGAAGAACAACAAAAACACGGAGTATTGCTACCTACATTGCGGGGTAAATAAACAAAACGGTCATACACGTAAAATGCTACATGTTTGTAACATGAGTGTATTATGTGTGCGTGCCTGAAATCTGACTGAATGACACAGGAAGCGAGTAATGGGCAACCAACTGCAGCCACCGACAGTTGACTCCACCCAGGCAGGCAGCCTGTTGTGCAAATGACGCCAAGTTTGTAAAGTGCTCAGAGCTTGATCTCTGGCTGAGGATAGGCAATATATAAGAATCCATATCATCAAAACAAACATAGGGAGAAAAAAAAAAAACCGGGCATGGTGGAAGAGGATGGGGAGACAAAGGGGAAGGTGGAGTGATGGGGGCAGGGGCGGGGGGGGGGGGGCGGGGGGGCGGGAGGGGGGAGGGTAGGCATCAGAGGGGAACGGAGCAGTCTGTGGGAACAAGGGAGATCAGTATAGCCTCTGGAAGCTTCTTCGGAAGACTTGGCATCGCAGCAGCTTGAATTAATGTCCCATTATGTTCTTCCTTACTAGTACGCGGTATCAGCAAATGAATCCAGATGTATCAGATGACGTTACGTTATTTATGACGAACGCTTGGATGACGTTCCTTGTTGTCTCGCGGGGCGCACTGACTGGCAAGGCGAGCAGGGCGTTTTTAATTTGGTGTCATCATCACTGTTATCCATTAATCATCGTTTGGGCTGACTACCCGTTCATAGCTTCTTTTTTTTTTTTTTTTTTTTTTTTTGTGGCGGGTAGTATGATAAGAAACGTTCCCCCCCCCCTCTCTCTCTCTCTCTCTCTCTCTCTCTCTCTCTCTCTCTCTTTCACACACACACACACACACACACAAACATAAACACACACACACACACACACACACACACACACACACACACACACACACACACACACACAAAAAATAAAAAATAAAAACCTCTTTGATGTTACTTTGATACATAGTTGTCACCAAATTCGATTTCCTCGACCTCTTCCCTAATGAAACATTATGTTTGCCTGTTTGCTTTATTCCTTACGCAGCTGCCCAGTTGCTTAAAAAAAGTTTAATTTAATTTAAATTTTTTTAAAAACCTACTCATTTACATGCCTTTGTGCACTTTGCTTCCGCCTGCAAAGACCAGCTAACAGCAACCCCCTTTGAGCAAAAGAGAGCTACTGCTTGCTAGAGCCCACATACTCTTACCTCCCTTGTGGAAATGACACTTCTTTTTTTTCCTTTTTTTATTTTTTATTTTCTTTATCCTGTCTCTTTCCCCTTTTGCAGCAAGTCTACATTTTCAGGAACTAAATGAATTAACTTTCGTTTTAACAAACGGAGACACAAGACTCTATGTCTGTCTGTCTGTCTGTCTGTCTGTCTGTCTCTCTCTCTCTCTCTCTCTGTCTGTCTCTCCCTGTCTCTCTCTCACTCTCTCACACTCTTTATCTCTGTGTCTGTGTCTGTCTGTCAGTCTGTCAGTGTGTCTGTCTGTCTGTCTGTCTGTCTGTCTCTCTCTCTCTCTCTCTCTTTCTCTCTCTCTCTATGCCTCTCTGTGCCTATGTCTGCTTTTTTTTTTTTTTTTTTTCTTATCTCCCTTTCCTCGAATACTCGCCATCATCCCCTCGCTCTTTCACTCAAGAGATGAATGTGCAATTCCACTTTCCATCATTTAACATCCGTTCTTACGTGAGACAGAGAGGGAGAATGAGAGAGAGAGGGGTGTGTGTGTGTGTGTGTGTGTGTGTGTGAGGGAGAGGGATGGAGAAAGGCAGAGAAAAAGCAAAAAGGGAGAGAGAATGAGTAAGAAAACGAGTGAGCAAGAGCGAGAATTATACACACACATACACACACACGCGCGCACGCACGCACACACACACACACACACACACACACACACACACACACACATATATATATATATATATATATATATATATATATATATATATATATATTATATATATATATATATATATTGCGATATAGAGACGGGGAGACTCAGATAGTTTGTCGTTCAGACATGCACTGTCCACACAACGGAGTTAGTCTGGCAGTCAATTCTGGCATCATTTCGGTTGCAGGGATATAACAATGCAATACAGACACATGTTGGGGCGTCTGTTCATTCACACACACGCACACGCTGGGACCAAATTCGTTCAGAGGGAACACAGTCATTAACTCTCTCCATACGAACGGCGAAAGAGACGACGTTAACAGCGTTTCACCCCAATTACCATCATCAAAATATTGCAAGTGGAAGGCTTCTTATACTGAAGAGGTGAATGATGACAAAGAATACCACAATTCTGACGACGGAAGCTAAAGGTTGGGTCATTCAGACACCCACTGGACATCCGAGCGGTCTGTGTAGAGGAGAAGAGAGGACTGGCCGTACTGAGTGAGTTAACTTGCACGTGAAAACAGGCTGACAACCCAATGAAGGTGACAACATTTTACAGCTGTATTCACCAGGAGGAGGAATTTTGTTTAATGTCCCGTCACACATATCGGTGACTGAAGACATTTTGTTAAAGTATTTTATTTCTGAATACATTTGAGTATTATCGGTTAGAAGGGGTGGGAGATGTGAATGAATGGAAGGCTGGGGGAAACTGGGCAAATGAGGGTGAAATTTGAAAAAAAAAATCAAAATACAGTTACAGGAAATTACTTAAAGGACTTCGTAAAAAAGAAGCCGTTAAACTGACAAGCGAAACAATTGATAATGGATGCAGAAAGTGAAAAACATCAACGTTCTCAGTCACTTGTGAAGACACACTTTCGTGTACATAAGGCTTCATCAAGCTACAGACAAAAATTATATGCTTAATTGTCAGGTTACTGACATTAGAACAATACTTGGTCCGTAATGAATTTGATAATAGTCTGAGAGCTATCCCAAACTGGATTCCGTTATAACGACCAAGCAGACAGGACAGCAAAAAGGGGAGCAAAGAATCATATAGATAGTATAAAAGTATATTGCCCATTGTCATACAAGGAAATAAGCAATATACTAGAAAGAGACTTTTATAGGTGCTTGAATTCAAGTCTAAAACCTCGTCAGTTGACTGTCTCAGACTTTGGTCCGATTCGCAGACCAGTTCTGTATCCACCAGTTTCACGTGGGAATGCCTGAATCTACCCTTAGCCCTGCAGAGTTTCAAAGGCACTGAAAACTTATTTTGTGAATTTGATTGTAGATATCAAGTCAGTAACACTGAAATGAACTATTCTTTCGTTCCATGGCAAATTTTTGGTGCGCAAAACTTACACTGAGCAGTTAAACAAAAAAGTGTGCTTCATCTTCTTGAGTCATTTAGACGGAGACGGTATTGCTTTTGCTCAGTATTTCGAGACGTGCATCTGTATTTGTTATAATTCAGATCTGTAATACCTAATTTGTAATACCAGATCGAAAATTCTATTACATGCTTTTTATGTAATGTGAATGAACAATACTTTTTTTTTTGCTCCATTGTGCTACATGAATTACTGTATCAAAACGGTAGCACTCAGAATACTTGGAAGAAACATTTTGTTTGGCGCAGATATTATTTGCTTAAATTCGTTGCTTAAATTCTTTCTTTTTTTTTTAAAGGGGATATGAAAAACAAGCAGCAACGCTTCACTGTGTTCTACACCCACATTTGATTGCTCTACTGAGACAACAAAGTTTTTCTGATTCTAATCCATACATCTTTTTTATCCAAAACCATTCTATACACAAAAGAGTCTTGATTTCAGCATCCCACGCTTAATCAGCATTTATTATTGTTTGTTTTTTATTCTAATCCATACATCTTTTTTTATCCAAAACCATTCTATACACAAAAGAGTCTTGATTTCAGCAACCCACGCTTAATCAGCATTTATTATTGTTTGTTTTTGTTGTTGTTGTTGCTGCTGCTGCTGCTGCTGCTGTTGCTGTTGTCGTTGTGTGGCAGATTATGTCTATCCATTCGATGATTTTAATTTGTACCCAGGTGAGTTTCAAGTCAGCAGGGTGTACAAAAAAGAAAATGGTTTCAGCAAGCAAGCAGATACACCTTTGTTGCTGACATTTCTGGGGGTGTTGTTATTGCTGTTTAGCTGTCGTATCATTCGTGCCGTTTGAGTAGCATTACCCCCACCCCATCCCCGCCCCCTACCGCTCCCCTTCCCAGCCCCCAGGTCCTCCATTGAAAGCATCACTGAGATCCCTGTGCTGCTGAGGCCAAAGCGTAGACAAGTCCACAGGGAGCCATTGTCGTTAGATCACCAAAAAATGCAAGTATAAGTTTCCATCACTGTTTTATGTGTAGAGAGGAGGGGTAATGGTGTGGGTTTAAGGGGTCGGGGGATAGGGGGGTAAAGCCATTTGTAACAGATATTGATTTTTGTTTCGTTTTAACTCTCTCCATACGAACGGCGAAAGAGACGACGTTAACAGCGTTTCATCCCAATTACCATCATCAAAATATTGCAAGCGGAACGCTCTTATACTGAAGAGGTGAATGTTGACAAAGAATACCACAGTTCTGACGACGGAAGCTAAAGGTTGGGTCATTCAGACACCCACTGGACATCCGAGGGGTCTGTGTAGAGGAGAAGAGAGGACTGGCCGTACTGAGTGAGTTAATGCTCGAGAGCATGGGCTTAACCCAACACACCTGAATTTTAAGAGAAATGAAAGACAACAACAACAATAACAACAACAAAGAAAGAAAAGGGGCAGAAAGAAAAAACAGGAACATGTCAGTTTACCATGTCTGCAAGCTACCTCATGTTCCCCCGTTGCTTAGTGCTAAAATCATATCAGAATATTCAAATTGATAACGAACCATTCTTATGGGAGATCTTTGTTTCATTCCTGGGTGTTGAACCCTAGGGGTGAAAATATATGATAAACTAACTTTGCTGGAAGATTGCCCTGTTTTGTTTTTTGAGTGGGGTGCAGATGTATTCGACAACATGATCTGGCAACAAGGGGTTTCTGTGACACAATGAATTCAGTCTATGTGTATTTTATTTTTATGGGAGGTGCGAAAATGTATCGTATTAAGCCAATGATGTTGATACATCGTTTATGATCATGGGACTGACAAGAAGGGAAAAAAAACAATGACTCTTTGTTTGAGTAAATAAACAACAATAAAAAACAACCCCCCGCCCCTCCCACTCCCACCCCCACGCCACCCACCACCCCACCCCACCCAAAAAAATAATAAAATAAAAAAAACACGTGTTGGATGCGATGCTTAATGTTGTGTATCACAACGGTGTATCAGGTCACATCATTAATGATGTGTGGTTCAATAACAAGAACCGGTGCGTGGACAGAAGCAAAGAGACTGGGGGCTATGCAGAAATTAAAAGGGAGAGTGAGAGAGAGAGAGAGAGAGAGAGAGAGAGAGAGAGAGAGAACAAAACAACGAATGTGTATCAGGTTACATACACAGTTTACACTCGAGTGACCATAATGTGCTTTTGTAACTTCATTCAAACGGAGCTTAGATGACGTGTATGGAGAGGACTTGAGATCAAGATCAGGATATTGGTGAAGGGATGGTGGTGGTGATAATGTAGGAGGAGGGATGGGGGGGGGGAGGAGGGGGGGAGTGGAGGTGCATGAGGGATTGACCAGGCCTTGACAAGAAGCCAGAACCATCTTCGGAAGACTAACTTTACAGCACTTTGGCGGTGGACATGGCCAATTACGTGGTGTCAGAAAACGTATGCAGATGCGTCGGATTACGTCATTTATTATGACGGCCGAACCTTTGGATGACGTCAGTGTTTGTCTTGGGGTCCTAAAATGGCAGCGTGGTCAGGGGGGTGGTTTTAATTTTCGCCGCCCGTGGTATCCATTAATCAAGGTGTGGACTGACTTCTCCCATTCATAACGTGGTGTGCGGCTTTTTATTGCTAGTCAAGATATGGGTGCGGGGGAGGGGGGAAGTGGGAGAGGGGGAGAAAGGGGTCGGGAGAGGGGGGAGGCGTGTATAAGAGAATGAAATGACTGCCGCATTGACTGATATAATGTTCTCATATTTTCGGAAAATTCCAAGTCTCTTCCCCTCCCCCCCCCCCCCCTCCGCTCTCTCTCTCTCTCTCTCTCTTTCTCAACACTTGTATCCCAATTGCGGTGGTGTCGGGTTATGCTTGTTGTGTTTACATAGTTGCAGTAGCACGTGTTCAATTCTGTTATCGCCCCCTGTTCATATGGGGCTGTGGCCTCAAATGAATAAATCATCTGAATCTGAATCTTCTCTGTGTGTGTGTGTCTGTCTGTCTGTCTGTCTCTGTCTCTCTTTCTCTCTCTCTCTCTCTCTCTCTCTCTCTCTCTCCTCTCTCTCTCTCATATTTTTCCCCGCAAAGTATTAGAAGGGAGTCCTTTTTGCTTATGTTCTTTCATCCAATCTTTCTGTTTGTCTGTTTCCATCTTTCTATTTCCTCCAGTCTCCCCAGTGTCTCGATCTGCCCATTGGAAATGCTGAATGCTTGAAATACTGAAGCAACTTTAATCCCTCCATGCCTTCTTCATGAACTACTCCTTCTCCCTACCCCCCCCCCTCTGCCCCCCCCCTCGCCCCCCCCCCCCCCCCCCACACACACACACATTCACAAACACACACATGCAAACACACACACAGACACAGACACACACAGACACAGACACACACACATACACACACACACACACACACACACACACACACACACACACACACACACACACACACACACACACACACACACACACACATTACTCTGACACCGATTCTGAAAACCGTCCATCTTTATTCTATTTCTAATTTCTTTTGTTTCCCCCGACGACATGTTTCGTTTTGTTTTTCCCTTCTTCGCTTTTTTTTTTTTAAGAAAGAAAATTCATTAATGCAATACGCAGCTGCCCAATTGCTGAAAAGAAAAACCTGCTATTTGCATATCTCTGTGAGCTTCTCGTGAGTCTGCACTGAGGATCAAATAAAAGCCAACCTGAGGAAGTCTCCATAGAGCGAAACAGCTGTTGTTTTGCCGGTGTCCACCCATACTGATTTCCTGTTTGAGGAGGGTGGTAGAATGGTTAAGACGCTGGTCTGTCAATACAGAGGCCGCGAGGGTCTGGGTTCGAATCCTGCTCTCGCCCTTTCTCCCAAAGTTTGACTGAGCATCGTCTAGTCATTCGGATGAGACGAAAAACCGAGGTCCCGTAGAGTGCAGCACGCACTTGATGCACTGAAAAAGAACCCATGGCAACGAGAGTGTTGTTCTGTGGCAAAAATCTGTAGAAGAAATCCACTCTGATAGGTACCACAAATATGTATGCATACACTCAAGGCCTGACTGAGGGCTTTGGGTTATTGCTGCTGGTTAGGCATCTCCCTAGCAGATGTGGTGTAGCGTATATGGATTTGTCCGAACGAACGCAGTGATGCCTTCTTGGAAAACTGACACTGAAAACTGAGAAAACTGTTCGGAAGGCCTGTAATGGTGCTGACGGCACGCAGGCCTTAATTCTAAGAGTTGTTGTTGTTGTTGTTGATGATGATGATGATGATGATGATGTGCTGACGGCACGCAGGCCATAATTCTAAGAGTTGTTGTTGATGATGATGATGTGCTGACGGCACGCAGGCCATAATTCTAAGAGTTGTTGTTGTTGTTGATGATGATGAGTGATGATGATGTTGTTGTTGATGATGTTGTTGATGATGATGTTGTTGTTGATGATGTTGTTGTTGTTGCTGTTGTTGTTGATGATGATGATGTTGTTGTTGTTGCTGCTGCTGCTGATGATGATGATGATGTGCTCACGGCACGCAGGCCATAATTCTAAGAGTTGTTGTTGTTGTTGTTGATGATGATGATGATGTTGTTGTTGTTGTTGTTGTTGTTGATGATGATGATGATGATGTTGCTGTTGTTGTTGATGATGATGATGTTGTTGTTGTTGTTGCTGATGATGATGATGTTGATGATGTTGTTGATGATGATGATGATGATGTTGTTGTTGTTGTTGTTGTTGTTGATGATGATGATGATGATGATGCTGTTGTTGTTGCTGCTGCTGCTGCTGCTGATGATGATGATGATGATGTTGTTGTTGTTGTTGTTGTTGTTGATGATGATGATGATGATGATGATGTTGTTGTTGTTGTTGTTGTTGTTGTTGTTGATGATGATGATGATGTGCTCACGGCACGCAGGCCATAATTCTAAGAGTTGTTGTTGTTGTTGTTGATGATGATGATGATGATGATGATGATGATGATGATGATGATGATGATGATGATGATGATGATGTTGTTGATGATGTTGTTGATGATGTTGTTGTTGATGATGTTGTTGTTGTTGCTGTTGTTGTTGATGATGATGATGTTGTTGTTGTTGATGATGATTATGATGATGATGATGATGTTGTTGTTGATGATGATGATGATGATGATGATGATGATGATGATGATGATGTTGTTGTTGTTGTTGATGATGATGATGATGATGATGTTGTTGTTGTTGTTGCTGCTGCTGCTACTGCTGCTGCTGCTGCTGCTGATGATGCTGCTGCTGCTGATGATGATGATGATGATGTTGTTGTTGTTGTTGTTGTTGTTGTTGTTGTTGATGATGATGATGATGTTGTTGTTGTTGTTGTTGTTGTTGTTGATGATGATGATGATGATGATGTTGTTGTTGTTGTTGTTTCTTTCTGTTCCTGTCTGCTGTCGGAACGGGTTCGTCTCTGTGGAAATTGGATTAATTTTGTGAATTAACTTTCCTTTCAACAGCTCAAGATAGGACGTGGACGTTTCTGTGTCTGTCAGTCTTGTTCTCTTTTCATTGTTTCTCTCTCTCTCTCTCTCTGTCTCTGTCTCTCTCTGTCTCTCTCTGTCTCTCTCTCTCTCTCTCTCTCTCTCTCTTAAATGATGTTTCTAAATGGTGCAAATCCAACTGTATGACACTTCATCCCCAAAAAACAAAGAGTATGATTATCACGTCAAGACAAAAGCACCAAGAAAATCCCCTTGTTCTCACCCTGAATGTCGATGATACCTCCATAGATCAAGTTCGCGAGCACCGCGTCTTGGGAGTCATAATTGATGAAGAACTGAAATGGCAAGCTCACATTGATTCTGTCTGTAAAAGGTTGGCACGCAGTCTGTTCTTACTCAATCAGCTCAGACCTTACATAAACAGTGAAGCTCGCAAAATGTTCTTCCACGCTCACTGTCTTTCTCACGTCAACTATGCATCTGTTGTCTGGAGCTGTGCTGCAGATGTTCATCTTAAGAAACTAAATTCTATCCACAAGAGAGCAGCCAGATTAATTCTACCAGATCACTCACTGTCAACGTTAGAAAAGCAAGCCAGATTAAATATCCTTCCACTTCAAAACCAGCTAGAATTCAACAAAGCATTACTCATGTACAAAACACACAATAACTTAGCACCGCAATATCTCCAACACCTGCTCACACGAGCCTCATGCCGATACGGCTCTAACAAATACATTTTGCCACGTACCCGAATTGATTTGTTCAAAACTAGTTTTGCATTTTCTGGTGCATCACTGTGGAACTCCCTTCCTTTGCACATACAAACGGGCAGTTCTCTTCCTATGTTCAAATCAAGTCTGCATAAACATCTTCACCCCTTCCAACAGTAAATAACTCTGATCTTTGAATTACTGTAGGCAGTAACAAAGGGGTCAGTTATGTCTTATTTATTGTATCAGTCATTGTTGCTATTGTTGTTGTTCTTTCCTTGCTTTCTCATTTCATCGTGTTTTGTTTTGCTCTTTTTTCTTTCTTTTTTCTTTTTTCTTTTTTTTTTCTCTCGTTCTATTTCTTATGCATGCATAATCTATTCATTTCGTTCTATCATAATCGTGACAAGTGTTCAAGTAATATTGGTGATGGTGGTAGTCACTGTAGTATGCTGCACTTGCCAACATAGATTTCAGAGACAGTAACAATACTGTACCTTTTAAACACCCGGATGTTTCTGGAACTTCTATATTGATGACATCTCTCTCTCTCTCTCTCTCTCTCTCTCTCTCTCTCTCTCTCTATGAATCACTGTCCTATCCATCTGTCAATCTTAGTGTGTGTGGGGGGGGGGGGGGAGTGAGGGGGTGCTGTCAGTGTGTGTGTGTGCGTGTGTGTGTATGTATGTGTGTGTGCTCGCACGCGAGCGTCAGTGTGTGTATGCATGTGTGTGCACGGATGTGGGTGTGTGTGGGGGGCGGGGGTGTGTGTTTTCTTCATTATGTATACAATTCTGCATGAAAACCTTTTCCTTTCATTTATGTGTGTGCTATTTGTACTAGATGTAGATTAGCAAGGACAGATTGGAAGAATAGGCAATGCCTAAAATCTTAATCCTTGAATAAAAACGTTTTGAGTTCTGAGTTCTGAGTTCTCTCTCTCTCTCTTTCGCTCTCTTTCTATGTCTCTGTCTGTCTGTCTGTCTGTCTGTCTGTCTGTCTGTCTGTCTCTTTCTCTGGGATGGCATCAGTTAATCCCACAAAATATATTTTCGTCATCCATCTTTGTTTCGGCTTTCCTTGCTTATGTCATCAATAAAAGAATCCATTGTAAAAACAATCCGCTATCTATCTGTACAAGGCATCCAAATCCGCAAGTATGGTATGTAGGTAACTGTGCTTTTTTTGTGTTTGCATTGCTAAATTTGATAGTTCAACGTTTTTTTCTGCTCCAGATTGTCTTGAAAAATGTTGACAGCATTGTGGTGTGATGTGTGGTCACTCCATCCCCTTTATGAGGGGCCACGGCCTTTATTGGATATTCGTTCTTTCGTTCGTTCGTTCGTTCTCTCTCTCTCTCTCTTTCTCTCTCTCTCTCTCTCTCTCTCTCTCTCTCTCTTATTTATTCATTTCGCTGTCTCTCTCTCAGTCTCTCTCTGTTTTAATCTCTGTCTCTCTGTCTTTTTCTCTGAGCCTTTATCTCTCTGTCTATCTCTTTGTCTGTCTGTGTCTCTGTCTGTCTGTCTGTCTGTCTGTCTGTCTGTCTGTCTCTCTCTCTCTCTCTCTCTCTCTCTCTCTCTCAATCACGCACGCACGCCCAGAAATACACGCGCACAAGCGCACAAACATGCACACATTTCTCACCACAAAATTATTCAAAATGTTCCACACTCGTTAACGTTAACCTCTCCATCAGTTTAGAATCAACACTGCTCCCTCCCTCTCCTCCCTCCCTCCCTCCCTCCCTCCCTCCCGCCCCCACCCCTCTCTCTCTCTCTCTTTCTCTCTCTTCCTCTGTCTCTCCCTCTCTCTCTCTCCTTCCCTCTCTCTCTCTCTCTCTCTCTCTCTCTCTCTCTCTCTCTCTCTCTCCCTCCCTCTCTCTCTCTCCTCGAACCCCCACCTCCTCCCCACACCTCTTTACCCCCAAGAGCACACTTCCTCTGTCTGTGTGTGTGTGTGTCTCTCTCTGTCTCTCTCTCTCTCTCTCTCTCTCTCTGTCTCTCTCTCTCTCTGTCTGTGAGTGTGTGTGTGTGTGTCTGTGTTTCTGTGTCTGTGTCTCTGTGTCTGTCTGTCTGTCTGTCTGTCTGCCTGTCTGTCTGTCTGTCTCTCTCTCTCTCTCTCTCTCTCTCTCTCTCTCTCTCTCTCTCTCTCTCTCTCTCTCACCTCGAACCGCCACCTCCTCTCCACACCCCTTTACCCCCAAAATCACACTTCCTCTCTCTCTCTCTCTCTCTCTCTCTCTCCCCCCCCCCCTCTCTCTCTCTCTCTCTCTCTCTCTCACCTCGAACCGCCACCTCCTCTCCACACCCCTTTACCCCCAAAATCACACTTCCTCTCTCTCTCCCTCTCTCCCTCTCCCCCCCCCCTCTCTCTCTCTCTCTCTCTCTCTCTCTCTCTCTCTCTCTTCTCGGTGTTTTTTTTTTTCGTTTGTTTTTTCTCTCCTCATCTCTCCATTAGAAATCATTCACATGATTTAACACCCAGCTGAGCCTGACCGGATTAAACACTTAGCAATGCCCGGCTTTCCTCCTGTTACCGGTCCTCTGTTTATCTGTCTGTCTGTCTGTCTGTCTGCCTGTCTGCCTTCCTGCCTGTCTGTCTGTCTGTCTGTCTGTGTCTTATTTATACACACTCTTTCCCTCCCTCCACACTTTCTCCCCTCTCCTTGCATCTTTCTTGATCTCCTCTGTGTTGCTTTTTGTTTTGGGTCTGTTTGTTTGTTTGTTTTGTTGTTGTTTTCATCAGCGCTTCTCGCACATTCTGTGCAGCGATGGCCTAGAGGTAACGCGTCCGCCTAGGAAACGAGAAAATCTGAGCGCGCTGGTTCGAATCACGGCTCAGCCGCCGATATCTTCTCCCCCTCCACTAGACCTTGAGTGGTGGTCTGGACGCTAGTCATTCGGATGAGACAATAAACCGAGGTCCCGTGTGCAGCATGCACTTAGCGCACGTAAAAGAACCCACGGCAACAAAAGGATTGTTCCTGGCAAAATTCTGTTGAAAAATCCACTTCGGTAGGAAAAACAAATAAAACTGCACGCAGGAAAAAATACAAAAAAATGGGCGGCGCTGTAGTGTAGCGACGCGCTCTCCCTGGGGAGAGCAGCCCGAATTTCACACAGAGAAATCTGTTGTGATAAAAAGAAATACATAATACAAATACATGTTCTTCTATATTCCGTTTTCATTTCCTCTGTTACATGTGGTTCACAAACGGTTAAAGACCAGTTGGAAAATTACAAAGTTGTTTTTTTTTTTGTTTTTTTTTTCTTTTTAGGGTCATGGTGAAATGATAACAAACTTGTCGTCAAAAATGTGGTGAACAGAGGAAATAGAATACACACCACACCGCTCGTAACCACAGGCGTTTTCTTGCATGAGCTATGAACACTATCATCTTTTTTATCACAATGAAAAACCACAGCTGTTTCTTTATTATGAACCACTTGATTACTGTTCAATTTGGATGAAACATCGATTGTTTGGGTTTGTTTGGTTTGGGTTTTTTTGTTTGTTTTTGTTGGGTTTTTTTGTTTTTTTTTGGGGGGGGGTGTTTGTTTCTTTGTTTGTTTTTGTTTGTTTGTTTGCTTGCTTGGCTTTTTTGTTGTTGTTTGTTTGTTTTTTTATTAAATTAATTTATAAGGTATTCATGTCGACGTGCGCTTGTAACGGCCATCAGTGTATTTAATAAGAGGCAAAATGGTAGACTATCATGTTCGTTCGTTTATTTATTTATAGTCTGTTCATCTAAGATGATGATATTAGACTGAAAGGTAGACCATCATTTCGTGCAGACTGCATGATTTTGATAAAGCCCCCCCCTACACCCTCTGTGTGTGTGTGTGTGTGTGTGTGTGTGTGTGTGTGTGTGTGTGTGTGTGTGTACGTGTACTCCCTGCATTTTCATTGCACTCCCACTCTCTCTACTTCCTGTCTTTTCATCTCTCTCTCTCTCTCTCTCTCTCTCTCTCTCTCTCTCTCTCTCTCTCTCTCTCTTTCTTGTATGAGTGCAGAATTGAAAAGAAAAAAATCCTAAGTTTCCTGTTTTTAGTAGTGATGTTGGCGGATTAGGGGGACAATATCCTGAGATATATCAGTTTCGAGAGAATAAGCGATTGTGGCACAGCCATTTTGTTTAAAGGTGTAATGTAATGTTGTTGTTTTTTTTCCAAATCCATGAATGAAAAAAAAGCTGGTTTTACCTTCTTAAAGAACATGACTTTTATTGCTCAAAATCGTTTACCCCGTTGAGAAAGTATGAACAAAAAAAAAAAGGATGTAACATCTTCAATAACCAGAACACTTTACTGGAGAATGAGGATGTCATTTCTCTTCATCTTGAATTTTTGTGCCAAGTAAAAAATAAAATAAAATAAAATAAAATAAATAATAAATAAAGGGTTCCAAGGTTTCCTTCCATTCTTTCATCGCGCATCAAAAGACACACAATACAGGCTGAAGCTGTTGCAAAAAACCCGATGTGAAGTTACTCAATGTTCTGAGGAAAGACCTTTCAGTCTCGCAGAAAACCTGAGCTCTCTTTCACACTGATGACAAAAGCGAATGAGGAAATCGGCCAAGGAAGTTGTTTATGGGGGTTTTCGTTTTCTTCCCCCCCCCCACTCCCTCCCATTCCCCCCCCCGCACCTCCCCACACCCACCCACCCCATCTCCCCTTTTCCTTTCTGTCTTTTTGCTTTCTTGCTTTTTGAAGAAGGACAAAAAGCACAAGGCTTTTCCTGAAATGAAAAGATCTTTAGAAAATAGGAAGCTAATCTTACAGAGAACATGTCATTCATTGTTACGAGACAGCAAGAAAGTGAGCGAGCGAGAGACAAAGACAGAGCGACACAGAGAGACAGAAAGAGAGAGAGAGTGGAGTGGGGAGAGAGAGAGACAGAGACATAGAGAGAGAGAGGGAGAGAGAGAGAATACACGCGACAATCATTCTTTCAAGTTACATGATCTGAAAGTTTGTCCCCAGACGAGCTCACAGTTATTGTAACCTGGCTCATGTTCTCTGCTCAGGCTGCTGCCACATGAGAGTTGTGAACGGGTTTGGGTTCCAGAACAAGCTAACACACACTAAAGAGATATTTCCGGTTTTCAGCGACATATGCAGTTCACCAAACTGAAGCTTAAAACAAAAAGCCATCTAATTTCCTGTCGCCTTTTAATGCGAAAAATTAACGTGAAAGATATTAGTGATGGCCTAGAGGTAACGCGTCCGCCTAGGAAGCGAGAGAATCTGAGCGCGCTGGCTCGAATCACGGCACAGCCCCCGAAATTTTCTCCCCCTCCACTAGACCTTGAATAGTGGTCTGGACGCTATTCATTCGGATGAGACGATAAACCGAGGTCCCGTGTGCAGCATGCACTTAGCGCACGTAAAAGAACCCACGGCAACAAAAGGGTTGTTCCTGGCAAAATTCTGAAGAAAAAATCCACTTCAATTGGAAAAACAAATAAAACTGCACTCAGGAAAAAATACAAAAAAATGGGTGGCGCTGTAGTATGGCGACGCGCTCTCCCTGGGGAGAGCAGCCCGAATTTCACTCAGAGAAATCTGTTGTGATAAAAAGAAATACAAATACAAAAATAGTAGTAGTAGTAGTAGTATCACCATCATCACTATCGACTGTCATCGTGCTTGTTCACTGCAAAAGAGAGCAAGGGGAGGAAGGTCAGTATGCATCTTTTCTTCTTTTCTGTTCAGGTGGCAATGTGGGTTTGGTGTTATTAAAAAAATAATAAATTAATTAATAAAATTTAATTAAATCAAAAAAATTCTTTTTTAAAAAGGGAGGACACACTGAACAGAGAT
>NC_134890.1:21436681-21439181 GCF_041734735.1 Babylonia areolata | reverse complement strand
AGCGTAACCCAACGCGTTTAGTCAGGCCTTGAGAAAAGAAAAAAAACGTTAACAGTGATCTCTAACGTCACAACATAACACAACCCTCAAACGCATCCTGGTTCATTTTTTTTTTAATCTACCTACAACCAAGCGGGAAAAATAACCTAAATCCATTCGTGGATGTGAACAGAAAATATCACAGGTTTGATGGATTGATGGACGAACCAGTAACTAACACAGGAAATTATCAAAAGTACAAAAGACATGATCATTCTTCCCCAATGATTGAGTGTGTTGCAGACGTAATATGTCTTTTGCGATTCTCGTTTCAATTAGGCAGAATTCTTTTTCTTTTTTTACACTGCAGTTTCACTCGCTCGTTTTTTCCATTATCATTCTAGAATTAATTACTTGTTGATTTTGTTTTGATTTTTTTTCGGGGGAATCGGGGGAGGGGGGGAGGAGGCGCGGGGGAGAGGGAGGGGGGCAGGTGGGTTGGTAACGGGTGGGGAAGGGTGTGTTCTGTTTTGTTTAAGGTTTTTGGAGGTGTTTTTATTTTTAAACAACAACGAATGCAAGGTACATTTTCGTACATAACCCATTCGGACCGCAACGCTTCAACGACATTAAACCTGATCGGAACGCAAACATTTCATCTTGTCTTACATTATTCATTCAAAGTCTCTTTCTAGACGGTTCTTTTGTTTGTTTCTTTTGGTTTTTTGTTGTTGTTCTTTTACAGTCACACTTCTGCCGCTCGAGAGATTTAATCAGGTTTTTTTGTTTGTTTGTTTTTTGTTGTTGGTTGGTTGGTTTTTGTGTGTATGTCAGTGTGCATGTATGCGTGCGTGCTTGTGTGTGTGTGTGTGTGTGTGTGTATTGCTTCTTTTTTTTTTTCTTTCTTCCAGATGCTCGTTTGCGCACGTTGAATTGTAGTCTAACTGCCTCCCTCGCCCCCACCCCCCACCGGGGCTTCCCCACTTTTTGGCGTCTTCAAATCTGCAGTGCGATGACATAAAACACTGAAGATATTTGCTGAGTGTGACCAGGGCTCAGCTCTCTCCCGTTGAACAACGAAACCCTCGTAAAATCCAGAACCGAGCCCTGAACTTCTTGACCGTAAGGGCGCTTTGCCAATCTGTCATTAGACGTAACTCTTCTTGAAAGTGAATATTGCACTGGCTCTTAAATGCCGCAGCCTTGGGGGTTAGTTTACTTTTGGGGAACCATCAATAGTTTCTCCTCTGCAATGACAATTCATTTGCAGCTTAGCTTTTTGTGAAGGACTCTGACTCTCAAATTTGGAGGCAAGATTGCATTGGCTCTTAATGTTGGGGTCTTGGGGACCAGTTGGCCTTTGGGAACCATCCCCAACGCCGGCTGTCCTAAAACCCTCTTGGCCGAGAGAGTTGGGATGTAACATGGCCAAGACACTCTCCAATATAATCAAATTCTTGCCCAGGTAGTCGGGACAGCAGTTCACTGATGGTCATCGTCGTACATGACTGTCATACAACTTGAACGTGACTACAGCCATTTGTTACCAGCCAGCAGCTTAGTGGGTCACGTGAGCGGGATGAGGGTGCAGTTAATGTATCAGTAGCAGTAGCAGTAGCTCAAGGTGGCGTCACTGCGTTCGGAAAAATCCATATACGCTGCATCACATATGTCAAGCAGACGCCTGACAAGCAGGGTAACTGAACGCGCTTCGTCAGGCCTTGAGAAAAGAAAAAAAGAAAGAAAAAAAGAAATAAGAAATGAAGAAGTAAATGATTATTTAAATATGAAAAAAGAAAGAAAAAGAAAGAAAGAATAATAATAATAATAATAATAATAAGTAAATAGATAGAGTCAGACGTGAAAGTGTTAACGACAGCCGGTGTAACATGCAGGTCACATTCCCATATAAAAATGCCCCCGGGCAAAAAAAAAAAAAAAAAAAAAAAAGTAGGTCATATGAGAAGGGTGACGGTAGAGTGAATAAAAGCGTCAGACGAGAAAGTGTTAACGAGAGCTGGCATAACGTGTTAGTTCACCTTCCCATACAAATATGTCCCTGGCAAAAATAAATAAATAAATAAATAAATAGATAGATAAAAGGAAAAAGAAAAGTTGGTTTCGTGAGGAAGGACAGAAGCGTCAGGCATCAGGCGAGAAAGTGTTAACGAGTGCCGGTGTAAAGTGCAGGTCACATTCCCACATAAATTTGCCCCCTGGCGAATATAAGCGTCAGACGAGAAAGTGTAAGCGAGAGTGACATGCGGATCACATTCCCATATAAATTTGATCCCCGGCAAAAAAAAAAAAAAGAAAAAAGTAGGTCATGCGAGAAGGGTGGTGTGGAGCGAATAGAAGCGTCAGACGAGAAAGTGTTAACGAGAGCCGGTGTAATGTGTAGATTGCACCCTCATGTAAATATACCCCCTGGCCTCAGGCGGAAAAGTGTTAACGAGAACCGGCATAGCGCGCAGATCACACTCTCATACAGATATACCCCCTGGCAAAAAAAAAGGTGGTG
>NC_134890.1:21416681-21419181 GCF_041734735.1 Babylonia areolata | reverse complement strand
ACGAGCATTCGGGTGAGTGATATGAAGAGGAAGCTCACAACGGGATATAGCCTAACTGGTGTGCGTGCATTCAGTTGTGCGCATCTCGAGAAATCCACCTTGCCAAAGGCGTCCTTAAACAGGAAAACCAGTGTGTCTTTACATAATTCAGCGATTTAGGGAGGGGGAGGAGGGGAGGAGGGGTGGGGTGGGGTGGGTGGGGGTAGTGGGCAGCTGTCAATCAATTCTCTCCACTCTCTTGTCATTGACTTCCGTGTTTCTGTTTCTGTCTCTTTATTTATTAACATACTTTCGTTTTCTTTTTTCATTGTCTTTTATTTTTTCCTTTCTCTCTCTCCCTCTCTCTCTCTCTCTCTCTCTCTCTCTCTCTCTCTCTCTCTCTCTCTCTCTCTCTCTCTCTCTCTCTCTTAAGCAGAAGAATGTTGTGAAAAGCGTAAAAGTGTAGGAGGGAGGGAACGTTGGAAGAGGTGGGGGAGGGGAGGAGGGGGGAGCGTGTTTTCCACTTGGTGATATGAGCATGTTGCTTAAGTCATTAAACCATTTGAATCTCTCTCTCTCTCTCTCTCTCTCTGTGTGTGTGTGTGTGTGTGTGTGTGTGTGTGTGTGTGTGTGTGCGTGCGCGCGCGCGCGCCTCTGTCTGTCTCTGTCTCTGTCTGTCTGTCTGTCTCTCTCTCTCTCTCTCTCTCTCTCTCTCTCTCTCTCTCTGTGTGTGTGTGTGTGTGTGTGTGTGTGTGTGTGTGTGTGTGTCTGTGTCTGTGTCTGTGTCTGTGTGAAAACAACCCACCCATCGCACACATTCTCAAACAGAGAGAGAGAGATTGGGAGAGATACAGACAGACAGGGGGGTGGTGCGGGGAGAGAGTCAGACAGACAGACAGACGGAGACAGAGAGATATATATAAGGAAAGAGAGAAGGAGATAAGAAGAGAGAGAGAGAGAGAGAGAGAGAGAGAGAGAGAGAGAGAGAGAGAGAGAGAGAGCTGAAACACGTAAAATAATGAATTGGTTGAGAGAAAGAAAAAGAGAAATGACAAACGTCGATACAGAGAGACAGACAGACAGACGGACAGAAAAAAATGGAAATTGAATATTTTTCTCTCTTTCTCCTGACAGAAACAACAACTGTTTTTTTGTTTTGTTTTGTTTTGTTTTGTTTTTGTTGGGGGTTTTTTTTTGTTTGTTTGTTTGTTTTTTGATTTTTTTTCAAATCGATTTGCACGTTCGATATTGAAAGGATTTTCGAAGACGATGCAACGCGCATATAAATGTTTGACACACAAGGAACATGGGCAGTATGGTTAAAGTCATCCACGTCGCTTCTTCAATTTCATTTTAACACATATCAGTTTGAAAATGTCTGATTAATACCCACCCACCCACCCACCCACCGCCATTCTCCCCCCACCCCAACCCCAACCTCCCACCACCCACACCCCTGCCTCTCACCTCACCCCCACAAAATACAAAACAAAACAAAACGGTAAGAATAATATTTTACTTTCAGTATCAGGCCAAAGGGTTCTTCAAACTGACATTAACAGCTAATCTACCCAGCCATGCAGGTACGTACGTCTGAACGGGTAGACAGGATTCAAATTGTCAGCAACAAAAAGTATAATCATTGGTTATTTCACGGGTGACCGGTCTGTATCAGCTAGATATGTCACTGAATTAAAAGGCGAAAAACAGAGATTAATTTACGTGACCAGTCTATGTCAGCTAGATATGCAACTGAATTAAACGGCGAAAAACAGAGATTATTTTACGTGACCAGTCAATGTCAGGGAGATAGATATGTCACTGAATTAAACGGCGAAAAACAGAAAAAAAAGAAAGAAAGAAAACATTTGCACCATTTGCGATAATGCCGGCAGATTTTCAGGGTGTTTCCACACATACACACCCGGTTTGCTTGTCTGCCTGCCTGCCTGCCTGCCTGCCTGTCTGTCTATTATTCTATGTGACTGCTTGCCTGTCTGTCTATTATTCTATGTGACTGCTTGCCTATTATTCTATGTGACTGCTTGCCTGTCTGTCTATTATTCTATGTGACTGCTTGCCTGTCTGTCTATTATTCTATGTGACTGCTTGCCTGTCTGTCTATTATTCTATGTGACTGCTTGCCTGTCTGTCTATTATTCTATGTGACTGCTTGCCTGTCTGTCTATTATTCTATGTGACTGCTTGCCTGTCTGTCTATTGCCATCTGTCTGGCTGGCTGGCTTTCTATCAGTCTATCTATGCGTAGCTTTCTCCAGGTCTGTCTTACACTGTGAAAAGCATCCCTAAATTTGAAAACACATATCGTGCACATTTATTGAAAAACATGTGATTATGTCACGCATATCAATTATAAACAACAAACATGTATAGACTGTCAATATATATACACGCCTCTCTCCTCCCCTGTCAGTCTCTCTCTATGTCTCTCCACTGTCACTGTCACTATATCTGTCTGTTCAGTCAGCCTCCCCTACCTTCTTTACTCTTCCCCTTGTCC
>NC_134890.1:21409181-21411681 GCF_041734735.1 Babylonia areolata | reverse complement strand
GAGAGGGAAGGGGGTATGAAACGACAGAGAAAGAGAGAGAGAGAGAATAAAAAAGGACAAACAGACAAACAGAGGTGCAGACAGTCTGGCAAACAGACAGACAAATCTATAGAGAGACAGGCAGAGGCTGATAGACAAAAACGCAGGCAGGCGAACAGACAGAGATACATACGGACAGACAGACTGACAAACAAGCGAACAAAACAGAAACGTAGACAGGGAAACAGACAAGAAAACAGACAGACAGACCGACAAGGGACAAGAGAGGGACAGAGAGGGAGACAGAGGGACAGAGGGACACAGAGAGACAGAGACAGACATAGGGATAGAAAGAGAGAGACAGAAGGGACAGAGTGAGAGGGACAGACAGAGAGAGACAGAAGGACACACAGAGAGAGAGACAGACAGACAGAGGGACAGAGGACAAAGAGAGAACAAGAGACAGAGGGACACAGAGAGAGAGAGACAGACAGAGAGAGAGACAGAGAAGGACACAGAGAGAGACAGAGGGACAGAGAGAGAGGGGGGACAGAGAACAGAGAGAGAGAGAGAGGGACAGACAGAGAGAGACAGAGGGACAGAGAGAGAGAGAGACAGAGGGACAGAGAGGGACACAGAGAGAGACAGAAGGACACAGAGAGAGAGAGAGACAAGGGGTTGGGTATTGTTGCACACACAACTGACAGGCCATCCCTCATTGAAACGGGAGGTCCTGGGGGAGGAAGGTGTCCCATTGGCTGACGGCACTGAGCGGAGAGAGGAACGAACATGAGCGTTGGAGAACAAAAAAAAAGGGGGGGGGGGGGGTGAGGGGGAGTTTGGAGGGGGGCGGGGCACTTATGGATTACACTCAACACAATCCCCACTACCTGCACGTCTCTTGTATCTGTTTCCTTTGTTTTCTCTTTTTTTTCTGAATCTTTTTAATTGATGAGAGAGAGAGGAGAGGGAGGGGGAGGGAGAGAGACAGAGATAAAAAGAGACAGACATATGAGAGAAAGAGAGTGGGTGGAGGGGGGTAAGAGGGAAAGAGAGGGCGGATTCAGACAGATAGACAGAGACAGAGAAACAGAGAAACATACCGATAGGCAGAAACGCAGAAAGAGAGAGAGACACAGACAGAGAGACAGAAAAAAGAAAAATAGGCAGTCAAACAAAGAGGGCGAAACAGAGAGAGACATACAGAAAGCAACCAATAGATAGATAGAGAGAGAGATAAAGAAGAGACGACAGAGAGAGAGAAAAGAGATATGGACACACACACAAAAAGGCAAACAGAGAGGAGAGACAGAGAAACAGAGAGACAGACTCAGAGACAGTGACAGATAGAGAGACAGACAGACATACAAATAACCAGATAGGCAGACAAACAAACAGTTAAAAACACAGACAGGCGAACAGACAGAGAGACAGGTGGACAAACAAGCAAACAGGATCATAGATGGGCAAGGGACAGAGAGAGAGGGGGGGAGGGGCAGAGAGAGAGGTGGAGAGAGAGGGAGGACAGAGAGAGAGGTGGAGAGAGAGAGGACAGAGAGAGAGGGGGGACAGAGCGATGGAGAGAGAGAGAGATTGAGAGAGAGAGAGGACAGAGAGAGAAAGATGGGGACAGAGAGAGAGATGAGGACAGAGAGAGAGAGGACAGAGAGAGAGGGGGGACACAGAGAGAGATAGAGACAGAGAGAGATGGGAACACAGAAAGAGAGGTGGAGAGAGAGAGAGAGAGAGAAAGCGGGGGACAGAGAGGTGGAGAGAGAGAGAGAGGACAGAGAGAGAAAGAGAGACAGAGAGAGATGGGGACAGAGAGAGAGGACGCAGAGAGAGAGAGAGGACACACAGAGAGAGATGTGACAGAGAGAGAGAGGACACAGAGAGAGAGGGCAGAGAGAGAGAGATGGGGACACAGAGAGGTGGAGAGAGAGAGAGAGGACAGAGAGAGAAAGAGAGACAGAGAGAGAAAGAGAGACAGAGAGAGATGGGGACACAGAGAGAGGTGGACAGAGAGAGAGAGGACGCAGAGAGAGAGAGAGGACAGAGAGAGAGATGGGGACACAGAGAGAGAGAGGACACAGAGAGATGAGGACAGAGAGAGAGGTGGAGAAAGAGAGAGGACACAGAGAGAGAAAGCGGGGGACAGAGAGAGAGAGATGGGGACAGAGAGAGGTGGAGAGAGAGAGGACAGAGAGAGAGATGGGGACACAGAGGGAGGTGGAGAGAGAGAGGACAGAGAGAGAGAGGGGAACAGAGAGAGAGAGAGATGGGGACAGAGAGAGAGGTGGAGAGAGAGAGGACACAGAGAGAGAGAGGGGACAGAGAGAGAGAGAGATGGGGACAGAGAGAGAGGTGGAGAGAGAGAGAGGACAGAGAGAGAGAGATGGGGACAGAGAGAGGGGTGGAGAGAGAGAGAGAGGACAGAGAGAGAGGTGAACAAGAACAAGGAGAGAGGACAGAGAGAGAGAGAGATGGACAGAGACACAGAGAGAGGGACAGAGACAGAGAG
>NC_134890.1:21401681-21404181 GCF_041734735.1 Babylonia areolata | reverse complement strand
GACACAGAGATAGACACAGAGAGACACAGAGATAGACACAGAGAGACACAGAGAGACACACAGAGAGACACAGAGATAGACACAGAGAGAGACACAGAGAGACACAGAGATAGACACAGAGAGACACAGAGAGAGACACAGAGAGACACAGAGAGACACAGAGAGAGACACAGAGAGACACAGAGATAGACACAGAGATAGACACCGAGATAGACACCGAGAACGACGAAACAGGAGAAGGACTCAAAGCAAAGCGAGTGAGCGAGCGAGAAAGAGAGAGAGGGGGGAGAGAGGGGGAGGGAGAGGGAGAGAGAGAGGGGATGGAGAGAGAGAGAGAGAAAGGGGGAAAGAGAGAGGGAGAGAGAGGGGGAGAGGGAGAGGGAGAGAGAAGGAGAGCGAGAGAGTGAGAAAGAGGGATAGGGATAGAGAGGGGGGAGAGCGAGAGAGAGAGAAAGAGGGAGAGAAAGAGCGAGAGAGAGAGAGAAAGATGGAGACAGAGAGAGAGAGAGAGAGAAAGAGGGAGAGAGAGAGAGAGAGAAAGAGGGAGAGAGAGCGAAAGAGAGAGACGGGGGGGGAGGCAGAGGGAGAGACAGAGAGAAGAAGAAGAACAACAACAACAAGAAGAATATAAAAAAAAGAACAAATGGGACTCAAAGTGAACGAGCGAGAGAGAGAGATAAGGGGGAGGGGGCAGGGACGGCTGAGGGGGTGGGGGGGGGGCAGGGGGTTGGTGGGGGCAGATGAGGAGGCGGAGGTGTGGAAAGGTACGAAGGGATAGTGAGCGAGAGAGAGAGAGGGTAAGGAGGGAGGGGAGAGACAGAGAAAGAGGTGTGTGTGTGTGTGTGTGTGTGTGTGTGTGTGTGTGTGTGTGTGTGTGTGTGTGTGTGTGTGTGTGTGTGTGTGTGTGTGTGTGTGTGTGTGTGTGTGTGTGTGTGTGTGTGTGAGTGAGTGTGTGTGGGGGGGGGAGAGGCGGAAGGAGGGAGAGAGAGAGAAACTGGGACAAGAGTCAAGTGGATCATCTGAGTTGTCAGAAGACGTGACTTCAACGATCAAGCGACTGCGTGAACAGGTGACCAATCCCTGTAAATCTCTGCTGTGCGTTAAGATGGATGGCATTTTCCGGGATGGGAGGTGGGGGGTGGGGATGCGGAAATCAGAGAGTATGACCTTTGAAAAAATGAAAAAAAAAATCAATACACATTTACAACCAAAATGAGAGACAGACAGACAGATGAACACACAAAGAGATACAGAGAGAGAGACAGACAGACAGACAGACAGAGACAGAGAGAAATAGATACAAAGCTAGAGAGAGACAGACAGACAGAGACAGACAGACAGACAGACACAATCAGACGGACACAGACGGAGAGAGACAGACTGACATACACAGACAGACCTACAGAGATACACACAGAGAGACAGAGAGAGACAGAGAGAGAGACAGAGAGAGATACAGAGACAGACAGATACAGAGACAGACAGACAGACAGAGAGATACACAGAGAGAGATATACAGAGAGATACAGAGAGATACACAGAGAGAGAAACACACACACACACACACACACACACACACACACACACACACACACACACACACACACAGTGATACAGAGAGAGAGAGAAAGACAAAGAGAGAGAAATACAGAGAGAAAGAGAGGGAGATATATAGAGAGAGAGACAGAGAGAAAGACAGAAAGAGAGAGACGGACAGACGGACACTATCAGACGAACACAGACGGAGAGAGAGACTGACATACACAGACAGACCTACAGAGAGAGAGACAGAGAGAGAGAGACGGACAGACAGAGAGGGGTGGGGGTGTGTGTCAACATTATTCTTTTATATATAGATAAACATCACATTGCAAGGCCTGTTAACGTCCAAATATTCAAGTAAAGCAGTGCTACGGTTCAGTATGTAGAACAATAAAATGCTGTCACGAAGTTACAATTTCTCTGAATTTGAAAGCTTTATATAAAAATAGAGAAAGTTTTCCGACAGTGTCTGGCGATGTTGATGACATCCATTCAGTCCCTTCAGCGCATACAAAACTCTGCTGCCCGACTCGTCCTCAGAAAGAAAAGATCTGAGCACATCACTCCTCTTTTGCAACATCTCCACTGGCTCCCTGTCTCACACCGAATAAAGTACAAGATCAGCACTCTATGTTATAGATGTATTCCCAAACCTGCCCCTTCTTATCTCTGTGGCTACTTTCACCTCTACACTCCATCTCGCTCTCTACGATCGGCTTCGGATCCACTCTGTTTACGCATACCCAGATTCAAACACTCGACTGTTGGCCACCGTTCTTTCTCTGTCTCTGGACCTTGCGATTGGAATGAACTTCCTCTTTCGCTTCGTCAACTCTCCACACTCAGCTCTTTCAAGTCTGGCCTTAAAACCCACCTCTTCCCCAAATAGCCTCCCTTGCCTGCCCTTCCTTGTCTTTAGTTTCTGCAGTTTTAGAGTTATGCATGCGTGTGAATGACT
>NC_134890.1:21391681-21396681 GCF_041734735.1 Babylonia areolata | reverse complement strand
GTCGAAGGACGTGGGTAGCTCAGTGTTCACAATTTCCGGGGCTGTTTGTGACCGTAGATTGCGACGTGATACAGGGAATGACGCTGTATGTAGTGCTGACACAATGAAGATGTGGCTGGCTAGCCAGTGAAAGAACAGAAACACGGTTTCCAGTGGCGGCGGGGGGCTGGTGGTATAGGGGTGTAGGTGTGGGTCGGTGTTGGGGGGGGGTTGGGGTTTGGGGGATGGGGGATGGGAGGTTAGGTAGGGGTTGGTTCTTGTTACACGGACTTCGTAGACTCTCTTAGAGGGGGATGTAAGGGGGTGGTAACAGGGTGGGTGGTAGTAGGGAGAGGAGAGGTGGGTGGGGGGCAGTAAGTGTGTGTGTAGTGCGTGTGTGTGTGTGTGTGTGTGTGTAGTGTGTGTGTGTGTGTGTGTGTGTGTGTGTGTGTGTGTTGTGTTTTGTTGTTTTGCGTTGCGTTGTGCTATGAGAGAGAGAGAGAGAGAGAGGGAGAGAGAGTTTTGTGCTATATTGTGTTTTGTGTTGTAGTGTGTGTGTGTGTGTGTGTGTGTGTGTTTCTGCGTGTGTCTATGTGCGTGCGTGCGTGCGTGCATGCATGTGCGTGTGTGTGACGTACTTACTGTGTGTGTGGGCGGGGTTGTGCTTTGTCACAGTATAACCGAATGAATTCTGCTGACAAGGAAATATGGTGAGAATAAGCTCAACAATGTAACAGAAATGCTCAACAAGTAACAGAAAAAATAAACCCAACTCACATTAGCAACATCATCATCATTATCAGCAGCGGCAGCAGTTATATTGATAATCTGCCACCTTCACTACCAGAGCTGTAACCGGAGCTAATGCTATCACTTCTGTTGTTGCTGCTGCTGCTGCTGCCACTACCGACTATTACTACTACTGCTGCTGCTGCTACTATCACTACCATCACCACCACCACCTCCACTACTACTGCTGCTGCTCTTGCTGCTTGCTGTTATTGCTGCTGCTTTAGTTGTAGACATCAGTAATTCCTGTGTTCTAATCATAATTCAAGCAAACCATTTGTCCATGTTGATTTGACACTCATTCATGACAAAGACGAAAACAGAGCTGAAGTGGGTTATGGTATACCTACACGTCCACACACTTGCAGTCCGAGTGTGTGTGTGTGTGTGTTTTATTTTTTTGTTGTTGTTGTTTGTTTGTTTGTTGTTGTTGTTGTTGTTGTTGTTTTTTGTTTGTTTGTTTGTTTTTCTTTGATGAATAAAAGAAAAAGAAAAAAAGAAAAATGCATTCGACCAGTCCCTTACCGCTGAGCATACATTCTCAGTATCAGTATCAGTAGCTCAAGGAGGCGTCACTGCGTTCGGTCAAATCCATATACGCTGCACGCACCGCATCTGCCAAGCAGATGCCTGACCAGCAGCGCAACCCAACGCGCTTAAGAAATTCTGTCTCTGTGTCTTTTGTTATTCTCAAGAAAGTGCTATAGAGTACACGTTTATTTTTGGGTGTTTTGTTGTTGTTGTTGTTGTTGTTTTGTTTTTGTTTTGTTTTTTTCTTTTCTCGCGTATCTTACCGTGTTGTTTTTTTTGGATAGGATATAGCAAATTAAAAAGTTCCGTACCCATTGCACTGTGCACATTCGCTTTTTTGATTCAGACAGAATGCGTTTGTTTTCGTCTGGATACGTTGTCCGTGGCTCCAACCCTGCTCCTTATCCATTTATTTTTCTATGTATTTATTTATCTGTCTATTTACTTACTTACTTATTTATTTTTGCTTGTTTGTTTGTTATTTGTTGATTCGTTTATTCATTTATCATTTATCTATTTTGTTAGTTATTTTTCTATGTATGTATGTATCTCTCTCTCTCTCTCTCTCTCTCTCTCTATATATATATATATATATATATATATATATATATATATATACAGACATACAGACATATATATATATATATATAATCTGTTTTGGGTTGTATATTGGATGTGGCGCATCTTTGTCTTCTTCATTCGTGGGCTCCGACTCCTAGGTTCACTCATCAGTATACATACATGATTATGTGCGAGTGGGCTTTTTTGCGTGCATGACCGTTTTTACCTCGCCATATAGGCAGCTATACTCCGTTTTCGCAGGCGATTGAACTATGTGAGTCTGAGTCTCTGTGCCTCTGTCTCTTGTTTCCTACACTGGTTTGTTGAGGACATGGTGTGTGTCCATCGAGATCGATGATGACCATCGTTGTCATCCAGCTCGGGGCCGGGGGATGGTGGTGGTGGGGGGGGGGGGGATGCTCATGAATCTATTTGTGAATGCGCAGATGGCTGAATAGTCCAATCTGCGCACGAAATGTTCGCTGACAGTTGGGGCAGACAAAGACAGGCATATCATTGTCAGGGAGCTTGTTTGCCCGTGACTTTCTGGCCTGCCTCTTCTGAACAGCTGCAGCAGTCCTGTTGGCCTCGCACAACTTGGTGCCTTTGTGCACAGCAGCGCGCCATTTGTCACGGTCCACTGCAGATTCCTCCCAGGAGTCAGGGTTGATTTCAAACGCTTTCAGAGAGACTTTCAGAGTGTCTCTGAAGCGCTTCTTCTGCCCTCTGTGTGATTGTTGAGTACATCATTATATGCACGAAATGCAGCCGTCTGGTCCTGTAGAACTCTTGTCCTCTCTCATTGGCAGAAGGTCACACATCGGAGGCGACTTTGATCCCATCTTGTCGCAGTTTTTTTTCCCCCTCATTTCGGTCTCAGAACAAACAGACACTAAAAGACACAGAGACAGACAAACACAGACACAGATATACAGACAGACGGATGGACGGACGGACACGCACGAAGACATCCAGACAGTACAGACGGACGGACAGACGGACACACATACAGACAGTACAGACGGTCGGCAGACATACAGACAGTACAGACGGACGGACACACATACAGACATGCAGACAGTACAGACGGACGGACACACATACAGACATACAGACAGTACAGACGGACGGACACACATACAGACATACAGACAGTACAGACGGACGGATGAACGGACGGACACACATACAGACAGTACAGACGGACGGACACACATACAGACATACAGACAGTACAGACGGACGGATGAACGGACGGACACACATACAGACAGTACAGACGGACGGACAGACGGACAGACGGATGGACACACACACATATAGCCATACAGACAGTACAGACGACGGACAGACGGACAGACGGATGGACACACACACATATAGACATACAGACAGTACAGACGACGGACAGACGGACAGACGGATGGACACACACACATATAGCCATACAGACAGTACAGACGACGGACAGACGGACAGACGGATGGACACACACACATAGACATACAGACAGTACAGACGGACGGACACACACATTATAGACAAACAGACAGTCTCTCTAGGGAGGTCCTGTCGCCCGAAACAATCTGCCCGCTGACCACCATTGGCCATTGACAGGCTGGGCACGACCCATGTCAATGTCCATCCCCCCCCACACCACCCACCACACCCACCACACCCCTCCTCTGGTTGTCATGAGGACAGCGGTTGAAAAGAAAAGAAAAAAAAAAAGACAGAAAAAAAAAGAAAAAAAGAAGTAGGCAGAACCCACGCTGAACACTAGGACAAGTCATGCTAAATTAAGAGAGGCTTCTAATAATCAGCAGGGATGGAGGTTGGACTGCGACTGTGACTACCCCAACCCCAAAACCCCCCCTCTCCTTTTCCCCTCCCCTCCCGGATAAAACTAGCCTCCCGTTCATCGTCCTTCTGTTGTTGTTGTTGGTTTTATATATATATATATATATATATATATTATTGTTGTTGTTGTTTTTGGTGGGGTGTTATTTTGTGTATGTTTTTTTTGTAGTTTTGTGTTGTTTTGTCAGTTAAACTTTGGCGTAGCTCCTCTCTCGTTTCGTTAGGACAACGGAATCCGAAAAAGTGACCAGAACAATATACTTGTACCAATGATATGCAATGTGTGTGTATGGGGGAAGGGGGGGGGTGGGGCAGGGGGGGGGGGTGGCGGGGGGAGGGGGGATGGGAAGGGGGATGTATGGGGCGGATGCCCGTGTGAATCAGATAGTGAGTTAGTGAGTGTGTGTGTGTGTGTGTGTGCGTGTGTGTGTGTGCGTGTGTGGCGGGGGGGGGGGGGGGGGGGGGGGGCGTGCGCTTGATTTCAGAGGACAAGTGAGTTAGTGTGTGTGTGTGTGTGTGTGTGTGTGTGTGCGTGTGTGGTGGGGGGGGGGGCGTGCGCTTGATTTCAGAGGACAAGTGAGTTAGTGTGTGTGTGCGTGTGTGTACTTACCACCTCATATTCAGCCCGGGGTTGGGGGGGGGGGGCAAAAACCACAACGGGGGGGTGTCAAACTCAACCCAGTCCACAGACCCAATTCCCCTGATTGAGAAGACTTGTCGCTGTGTCCTCAGAGGTCTCCCAACCATCTCCACATTGCTACCGCGTACTTTTAGTGTCAATGGAATCCGCATGTTATACTCTTAGTGTTCTCTCTCTCTCTCTCTCTCTCTCTCTCTCTCTCTCTCTCTCTCTCTCTCTCTCTCTATCTATCTATCTATCTATCTATCTCTCTCTCTCTCTCTCTGAGTTTGCGTGCGTGCGTGTGCACACGCGCGCGCGTTAATCTGGAACAAACTCAGAACAGACACCAATGAAATACTATTCTCAAATTGTGCACAAACATCCTGAAAGTACATAAAACTTCTTGCATATTTTAATGAATGTCAAATCTGTATGCTTACCAAGATGGGTGTGTGTATCTCTGGACAAGATTCTCCGCATACACCAGGTGATCATTATGGTTAATCACGTTATATTAGACTGACATCGATACAAACTGAAAACAGATATTCAACGTTTTATATTCCTTAAAAATTGATGTTGTTTTGGATTAATTATTTTCAAAATGATATGTACGTCTGCTACTGTATTTATTTCAAAATATGTGCTATGTTTCTTA
>NC_134890.1:21376681-21381681 GCF_041734735.1 Babylonia areolata | reverse complement strand
GAGAGGGGGAGAGATGGAAAAGGAGAGGGAGAGAGGGAAAGGGAGAGAGGGGGGATATAGGGAGAGAGAGAGAGGGAGAGAGGGTGAGAGAGAGGGGGGAGAGGGAGAGAGGGAAAGGGAGAGAGAGGGGGATATAGGGAGAGAGAGAGAGGGAGAGAGGGGGGGGAGAGACAGAGAAGGGGAGAAAGAGGGAAAGAGAGGGATATAAAGATATAGAAGGAGAAAGAGGGGAAGGGAGGGGCTGAGAAAGAGGGAGAGAGAGAGGGAGGTAGAAGCTTCCCTTCCTTATGACCTTCTTTCCTTGTTCGAGTGTGTGTGTGTGTGTGTGTGTGTGTGTGTGTGTGTGTGTGTGTGTGTGTGTGTGTGTGTGTGTGTGTTTATGTATGTATGTATGTATGCTGTGTGTTTAAGTCAAAGCAGAGAAAACCCCTTCAGACATTATTCCCCGACCACCACCACCACCACCACCACCACCCTGGCCCTCCTCCTCCCTCTCCCTACCTAACCCCTTATCCCCACCCCCACCCCACCCCCCCACCCCCCACCTCGCCCTCTGCCCCACCCCAATCCTACCCCCACCCCAGACCAGCACACCCCCGTCGTAAAACAAAAAAAACAAAAAACAAAAACAAAAAGATTTGCCCGGGGGTGGCAGTGTGGGCTAAGAGGCAGTATATTGTGGCGAGCGACGAGTGTTGGAGCGTAAAATGTGCGCCAAGGAAGGTGAGGGGGAGGGGGGGCGGGGGGGGGGGGGGGGGGTAGACAAAGCAGTTTGAAAGAAAGAGTCAATTTGATTAGGCCTTTAAGAGCTGGCGTCCATTTTCCCCCCCAACGATCCTGCCTGTCTGTTTCTCTGTCCGTCTGTCTGTCTGTCTGTCTGTCTGTCTGTCTGTCTCTGTTTTTCTGTCTCTGTCTCTGTCTCTCTCTGTCTCTGTCTCTGTCTCTCTCTGTCTCTCTCTCTCTGGCTCTGCCTCTCTCTGCCTCTGTCTCTGTCTATCTGTCTGTCTGTCTCTCTCTCTCCCTCTCTCTCTCTCTGTGTCTCTCTGTCTCTGTCTCTCTCTCTGTAAGTGTGTGAGTGAGTGAGTGAGTGAATGAGTCAGTGAATAAGTGAGTGAGAGAGTGAGTGGGTGGGTGTATGTATGTGGGTGAATGCGATTCTCTCTCTCTCTCTCTCTCTCTCTCTCTCTCTCTCTCTCTCTGCCCCTCTCTTTGTCTTTCTGTCTCTCTCTCTCTCTGTCGCTCTCTCTTTCTCTCTGTCTACTAGTATCTCCACTCTCTCCCTATTCTCCGTCCTCCCCCCTCCCCCCTCCCCCACACCCCCTCCTCCTTCTGTCCCGTCGCCCCTCCTCTTCCCTTCCCTCCCCTCGCCCCCCCCCCCCCCAACGCCTCCTCCCCCCTCCCCCCTCCCCAACATGGGGGTGGAGTGAGTGAGAGGGAGAAAGAGAGAGTGTGTGTGTGTGCGTGGTGGGGTGGTGAGGGAGGGGTGTGGGGGGTGAGGGAGAGTCGCCAAAGTTGATAGACAGAAAGACAAAAAACAAAAAAAAAAGAAAGAAAAGAGAGACAGACCGAGAAACCGTCAGAGAGAGAGAGAGAACGAACGAACGAACAAATGAACTCATTTTATTGAGGTGAGTATAAAAAAAAAGGAAATGTACATAAGGCTTGTTTTTATTCTACCCGCATAAAAGGGAAATGTACCATAATAATAATAAGAAGAAGAAGAAGAAGAATAGTATATATATATATATAGCGCTGGATCTTGTGCAGAGACAAATCAAAGCGCTTTCACACCAGTCATTCACACGTATGCATAACTCTAAAACTGGAGAAACTGAAGACAAGGAAGAGGCAGGGGAGGGAGGCTATCTCATGAACAGGTCGGTTTTAAGGCCAGACTTGAATGAGATGAGTGCGGAGACCTGACGAAGCGAAAGAGGAAGTTCATTCTAAATGCACAGTGCGAAAGAGATACCATTACGAAAGTAAATTTCAAATTTTGTAATGAAATGAATGAATGATAAATGAATACATAAATAAATAAATACGTAAATAAATGAATAAATGCATAAACACATACGCAGTTAAGTAGATGAAAAAATAGTCAAATGAATGAATAAATGAATACATAAATAAATACAAAACCTTTCTGTACAAAAGACGGACATATATCAGTTACTGATGAAACCTTTCTGTACAAAAGACGGACATATATCAGTTACTGATGAAACCTTTCTGCACAAAAGACGGACATATATCAGTTACTAATGAAGCCTTTCTGTACAAAAGACGGACATATACCAGTTACTGATGAAACCTTTCTGTACAAAAGACGGACATATATCAGTTACTAATGAAGCCTTTCTGTACAAAAGACGGACATATATCAGTTACTGGTGAAACCTTTCTGTACAAAAGACGGACATATATCAGTTACTGGTGAAACCTTTCTGCAAAAAAGACTGACATATATCAGTTACTAATAAAACCTTTCTGTACAAAAGACTGACATATATCAGTTACTAATGAAACCTTTCTGTACAAAAGACGGACATATACCAGTTACTGATGAAACCTTTCTGTACAAAAGACGGACATATACCAGTTACTGATGAAACCTTTCTGCAAAAAAGACTGACATATATCAGTTACTAATAAAACCTTTCTATACAAAAGACGGACATATATCAGTTACTAATGAAACCTTTCTGTGCAAAAGACGGACATATACCAGTTACTGATGAAACCTTTCTGTACAAAAGACTGACATATATCAGTTACTAATGAAACCTTTCTACACAAAAGACGGACATATATCAGTTACTGATGAAGCCTTTCTGTACAAAAGACGGACATATATCAGTTACTGATGAAACCTTTCTGTACAAAAGACGGACATTTATCAGTTACTAATGAAACCTTTCTGTACAAAAGACTGACATATATCAGTTACTAATAAAACCTTTCTGCACAAAAGACTGACATATATCAGTTACAAATAAAACCTTTCTGTACAAAAGACGGACATATATCAGTTACTAATGAAGCCTTTCTGTACAAAAGACGGACATATACCAGTTACTGATGAAACCTTTCTGTACAAAAGACGGACATATATCAGTTACTGATGAAACCTTTCTGTACAAAAGACTGACATATATCAGTTACTGATGAAACCTTTCTGTACAAAAGACGGACATATATCAGTTACTAATGAAGCCTTTCGGACATATATCAGTTACTGATGAAACCTTTCTGTACAAAAGACGGACATATATCAGTTACTAATGAAACCTTTCTGTACAAAAGACGGACATATACCAGTTACTGATGAAACCTTTCTGTACAAAAGACGGACATATACCAGTTACTGATGAAACCTTTCTGCAAAAAAGACTGACATATATCAGTTACTAATAAAACCTTTCTGTACAAAAGACGGACATATATCAGTTACTGATGAAACCTTTCTGTACAAAAGACGGACATATACCAGTTACTGATGAAACCTTTCTGTACAAAAGACGGACATATATCAGCTACTGATGAAACCTTTCTGCACAAAAGACTGACATATATCAGTTACTAATGAAACCTTTCTGTACAAAAGACGGACATATATCAGTTACTGATGAAACCTTTCTGTACAAAAGACTGACATATATCAGTTACTGATGAAACCTTTCTGTACAAAAGACTGACATATACCAGTTACTAATGAAACCTTTCTGTACAAAAGACGGACATATACCAGTTACTGATGAAACCTTTCTGTACAAAAGACGGACATATATCAGTTACTGATGAAGCCTTTCTGTACAAAAGACGGACATATATCAGTTACTGATGAAACCTTTCTGTACAAAAGACTGACATATATCAGTTACTAATGAAACCTTTCTGCACAAAAGACTGACATATATCAGTTACTAATAAAACCTTTCTGTACAAAAGACGGACATATATCAGTTACTGATGAAACCTTTCTGTACAAAAGACGGACATATATCAGTTACTGATGAAACCTTTCTGTACAAAAGACGGACATATATCAGTTACTAATGAAACCTTTCTGTACAAAAGACTGACATATATCAGTTACTAATAAAACCTTTCTGTACAAAAGACGGACATATATCAGTTACTGATGAAACCTTTCTGTACAAAAGACGGACATATATCAGTTACTGATGAAACCTTTCTGTACAAAAGACGGACATATATCAGTTACTAATGAAACCTTTCTGTACAAAAGACTGACATATATCAGTTACTGATGAAACCTTTCTGTACAAAAGACTGACATATATCAGTTACTGATGAAACCTTTCTGTACAAAAGACGGACATATATCAGTTACTAATGAAACCTTTCTGCACAAAAGACTGACATATATCAGTTACTGATGAAACCTTTCTGTACAAAAGACTGACATATATCAGTTACTAATGAAACCTTTCTGTACAAAAGACGGACATATATCAGTTACAAATAAAACCTTTCTGTACAAAAGACGGACATATACCAGTTACTGATGAAACCTTTCTGTACAAAAGACTGACATATACCAGTTACTGATGAAACCTTTCTGCACAAAAGACGGACATATATCAGTTACTGATGAAACCTTTCTGTACAAAAGACGGACATATATCAGTTACTGATGAAACCTTTCTGTACAAAAGACGGACATATATCAGTTACTAATGAAACCTTTCTGTACAAAAGACGGACATATACCAGTTACTAATGAAACCTTTCTGTACAAAAGACTGACATATATCAGTTACTGATGAAACCTTTCTGTACAAAAGACGGACATATATCAGTTACTGATGAAACCTTTCTGTACAAAAGACGGACATATATCAGTTACTGATGAAACCTTTCTGTACAAAAGACTGACATATATCAGTTACTGATGAAGCCTTTCTGTACAAAAGACGGACATATATCAGTTACTGATGAAACCTTTCTGTACAAAAGACGGACATATATCAGTT
>NC_134890.1:21366681-21371681 GCF_041734735.1 Babylonia areolata | reverse complement strand
CCAGATCACGACGATGTCCATCATCAATGCCTCAGTGAGCCGCAAGCCCGTTGGTACGTCATCAGGGGACCACTCAACAAGTTAGACAACCAACTTTTCTGACACGAGAGTTCCTTCCCTTCCACACAGAGATGAATGGAGGTTTGGGGGCTTGGGGGATGTGGAGGGGGGGGGGCGAGAAGGAGGCGCAGATTTTTTTTTTTTTTTTTTTTTTAGGGGTTCCGGGGGGGGGGGGGGTGGCGGTGTGGTGGTGGTGAGGAGGAAAAGTGTCGTAGGGAGGGTGAGGGTGAACGTTGGTATCTATAGTCAGTCCTCTCACATAGGCGTTTTGTTTGAGGCCTTGCTTATTATGGTAGTTTTGACTCGTTGTGACTCAGGAAGCTACTGAACATCAAGTGGCAAGACAGGACCCCAGACACGGAGGTGCTTGCAAAAGCCACCCTTCCCAGCATCTTCAACATCCTGATGCAGTCCCAGCTTCGCTGGGCTGGACACGTGGCGCGCATGCCAGACCATCGGCTGCCCAAAAGGCTTTTCTATGGCGAGCTGCAACAAGGGAAGAGATCACACGGAGGTCAGAAGAAGCGCTTCAGAGATACTCTAAAAGTCTCACTGCAAGCGTTTGATATCAACCCTGACTCCTGGGAGAAATCTGCAGTGGACCGTGAGAAATGGCGTGCTGCTGTGCACAAAGGCGCCAAGTTGTGAGAGGCCAACAGGACTGCTGCAGCTGTTCAGAAGAGGCAGGCCAGAAAGTCACGGGCAAACAAGCTCCCTGACAATGATATACCTGTCTTTGTCTTTGTCTGCCCCAACTGTCCGCGAACATTTCGTGTACAGATTGGACTATTCAGCCATCTGCGCATTCACAGATAGATTCATGAGCATCCACCCCCCAACCCCCCACCACCACCACCACCATCCCCCAGCTAGATGACAACGATGGTCATCATCGATCTCGATGGACACACACCACCACCAGTTGTGACTCGTATAGAAAAGAGTGGGAAGTGAGAAAGGCGGGGAGGGGAAACAGCGCGCGCGCGCGTGTGTGTGTGTGTGTGTGTGTGTCTGTCTGTCTGTGTGCGAGAGAGAGACAGAGAGAGAGGGGGTGAGAGAGAGAGAGAGAGCCAAAGAGAGACATAGACAAAGAGAGAGATTCGGGTCTGTTTTGGAATAGAGACTGCGGAAAGTTTAAAGCCTCAAAAGGCAGAGAGAATTAACCCTTTGCTGGTAATAGAGATTTAATCCTGTCCCTGATTGAAATGTTTAAACCTGTTCAAGCACATACATTCAAGTTGGGTTGTTGTGTGTGTTTTTTCTGCCAACAAGTTTTAACTTTTCTCCGGCAGCAAGATTTAACCCTTTACTGGCAGCAACATTTAACCTTTACTGTCAGCAAGATTCAACCCTTTACTGGCAGCAAGATGTAACCCTGTACTAGCAGCAAGACTTCACCCTTTACTGTCAGCAAGATTCAACCCTTTACCGCAGGTAAGATTCAATTCAACCCTGTACTGGCAACAACATTGAACCCATTTCCGCAGGCAAGATTCAACCCCTGTACCGCCAGCAAGATTTAACCCTTTACCGCCAGCAAGATTTAACCCTTTACTGGCAACAACATTCAACCCATTTCCGGCAACAAGATCGAGTCTTTGACTGGCAGCACTAGAATGGCGATGGGGCATGGGGGAGAAGACAGCAAAAAAGGGGAGGGGGAAGTGGTGCGGGGGGCGGGGGAATGGTGCGGGGGGGGGGGGGGAGAGGGGGGGGGGGGGATCAGATATCAGAACACGCTGGATCTCAAGAGAACTGTCAGGGAGGGAAAGGAACTTGTGGCTTCAGGTGGGATCGGAAATGAAAACTTCGGAGGGTGGGGTGTGCGTGTGTTGGTTTGTGTGTGTGTGTGTGTGTGTGTGTGTGTGTGTGTGTGTGTGTGTGTTTGTGTGTGTGTGTGTGTGTGTGTGTAAGCGGGGAGGGGTGCAGTGTTGAGGATGCGGAGGAATAGGGGGAGGGGTGGACAAGGGGGTTATCAGAGTGCGTGTCTGGAGCGTGAATGGTGGAGGTGATATTTATTGTCCTTGTGAACTTTGTTTTTGGTTTTTTGTCGGTTTTAGTTTCCTCTACTTTTTCTGTTAGGAAGACGTTCACATGAAATCTAGACTCGTGAGTAGGTCTGTGTGTGTGGGGGGGGGCGCAGGGGGAGGGGGGTGGCGAAGGTATGTGTATGTGATGGTTTGTTTGGTTTTTTTCTTGTTTTTGTGTGTGCGTCTGTGCGTAAGTGCGCGATATCCGTAAGAGCATGCGTGGATGGAGTGTATCTGGTGATCCATGCTGGTTTTGCCTATGAACCCGCTCGCGAAGGTGGTTGATTCATCTTCTTCTTCTTCTTCTTCTGCGTTCGAGGGCTGCAACTCCCACGTTCACTCGTATGTACACGAGTGAGCTTTTACGTGTATGACCGTTTTTTACCCCGCCATGTAGGCAACCATACTCCGTTTTCGGGGTTGTGCATGCTGGGTATGTTCTTGTTTCCATAACCCACCGAACGCTGACATAGATTACAGGATCTTTAACGTGTGTATTTGATCTTCTGCTTGCATATACACACGAAGGGGGTTCAGGCACTAGCAGGTCTGCACATATGTTGACCTGGGAGATCGTAAAAATCTCCACCCTTCACCCACCAGGCGCCGTCACCGTGATTCGAACCCGGGACCCTCAGATTGACAGTCCAACGCTTTAACCACTCGGCTATTGCGCCCGTCGGTGGTTGATTCATCAACACAGGTCAGTTTCTACGAACTAGGGAAATTAAAGTATAAATGTACAACAACAACAACAACAACAACAAAACCGGCGACATAAATAAATTATTAGAAGATATTAAACGATTTAAACAAAACATAATGCATGCACATAGATAGAATTAAACAAAATAGCATGAAAACATGTAAATCAATCAACGAAGAAACAGATAAATCAGCACACACACACACACACACACACACACACACACACACACACACACACACACACACACACACACACACACACACGAGAGAGAGAGAGAGAGAGAGAGAGACAGAGAGAGAGAGAGGGAGAGAAATCGAAGGTAGTAATACACCAACAAACAAAAGAAAAATATAAAAACAAACAGAAAAAGAAATCAAGTCTCATAAACAACTCACAAGGAACTGTGGCTCACACCACACCCTTTCCCCAATGATTTCACGGCCCACAAACAACAACAGCAGCACTACATACCCCTACTCACCAAGCGGACATTGTGCTGGTGTCTCAACAGGTTTAGGAGTGTTGGCTGCAGACGGCTCTCTAAACCACTTCAAGCGGGGTTTTGTTGGTTTCTTTTTCTTCTTCTTTTTTTCTTTTTTTTCTTTTTTCTTTTTTTTTTGACAACTCTTTGTCTCCCTGTCTCTATCTCTGTCTTCTTCTTTCTGTCTTTATGCCTTTGTGTCTGTCTCTCTGTCACTGTCTCTCTGTCACTGTCTGTGTCTCTCTGTGTCTCGTCTCTCTCTGTCTCTGTCTCCTCTCTCTCTCTCTGTCTATCTGTTTCTTCATCTCACACTCTCTGTCTGTGTGTCTGTGTCTCTGTCTCTGTGGTTTTCTGTCTGTCTTTGTCTGTTTTGTTTATGTCTGTCTCTGTGTCTCCATCTCTCTCTCTTTCGTTCTCTCTTCCTTCCTCCCTCCCTCCCTCTCTCTCTCTCTCTCTCTCTCTCTGTATCTCTCTGTCTGTGTCTGTCTCTGTGTCTATCTCCCTCTCTACTCTCCCTCTGTCTTTGCCCCTCCCTCTCTCTCTCTCTCTGTCGCTCTCTCTCTCTCTCTCTCTATGTTTCTCTCTCTCTCTCTCTCACTCTGTGTCTCTGCTTGGCAGATGTGGTGTAGTGTATATGGATTTGTCCGAACGCAGTGACGCCTCCTTGAGCTACTGAAACTGAAACTGAAACTCTGTCTCTATCTGTCTCTCTCCGCCTCTGTCTCTGTCTCTGTGTCCATGTGTCACTGTCTGTCTCTCTCTCTCTCCCTCTCTCTCTCTCTCTCCTTCTCTCTCTCTCTCTCTCTCTCTCTCTCTCTCTCTCTCTCTCTCTCTCTCCCTCCCTCCACTTCTCGGTCTAGACAGGTGTGTGGGGAATGGGGGTGGGAGTAAGGTGTTTTCATACATACATACATACATATATACATACGCGTGCGTGTATGTGTGTGTGTGTGTTTGTCTGTGTCTGTGTCTGTGTGTGTGCATGTGCATGTGTGTGTATCTTTGTGATTTTGCGTATGTGCGCGTGCGCGCGACTGCGTGAGTGTGTGTGTGTGTGTGCGCGCGCGCGCGTGTGTGTGTGTGTGTCGGTCTGTGCATGTACGTGTGTGTGTGTGTGTGTGTGTGTGTGTACGTGTGTGTGTGTGTGTATGCAAGTGTATTTGTGTGTGTGTGTGTGTGTGTGTGTGTGCGTGTGTGTGTGTGTGTGTGAGTGTGTGGCCATGCGCGCTGGCCGCAAAAGTGCGCTTGCAATCGCTGCCTCTTGTCCAGTCAAAGTCAGTGATGATTGTTGGGGGATGAAGGGGGCGGGGGGGTGTGGGGAGGAGGAGAGATGTGGGGGTTAGAGGAAAGAAGAGCGCCAGAGGGTGAGAGTGGGAAGGCTGGAAGATGGAAGACGATAACCCAGACGAAGGTGGGTGGAGGGGGGTTGGGGGGGGGTGGGGGGATAGGTGGGTGGGGGTGGGGGTTGTGGAGGAGGGGCAGAGAGGTAGGGGAAAGGGGGGACGGAGGGGAGGGTTCAGAAAGGATAATCAGGAGACAAGAGTCTGGGACGCAGCAGTCATGTCTTCACGTGAGGATCTGAATTGAAATCTGGGCTGGGATGGGCTGGGCTGGGCTGGGCCACCTTTTGGGGCCTTGTCCCCATGTACTGGGCGTGAGTGGACACCATGGGGTAAGGGTGGGGTGGGGTGGGGTGTGTGAGGGGTTGGGGAGGGGGTGG
>NC_134890.1:21359181-21361681 GCF_041734735.1 Babylonia areolata | reverse complement strand
GGAAAATAGATAGTAATAACACATAATCATCATTAGTTATATGATTAGCCTGGTACAGCTGTATACACTTGATGGTCACATTGTATGTGTATAGTCTATTGTATGTTGTTTCACTACTATGGTGGCGTACATGTATTGGCACATACACAAATGTACGATTAAGTAATTTTGGGGGGGGGGTTAATTGGGTTATTGACATTATTTGCTTTATTTATTGTTGTTTGTTTTCTTTCATCCCAATACATATGACGCTGTAACTTAGAATTGACCCCCTTGACATAAGGGCTGTAGTTAGACCAATGTCAATAAAAAGCGTCTGAAAGCGTCTCTCCCTCTCTCTCAATCTCTCTCTCCCCCTCTCACAGCCACATTCGTTCAAGTGAAAGGTTTAGTATGTATAGAATGTATATGTTTAATCATACAGTGAGGAGATACCTTTTGTGTAACGTGAACAGACACCTACGATGTACTCTAACTAGATTTAGATTTGGTATTTCTGATATAAAAGTGCACAGATATCGTTATAAAACCGTGAATAATTCAGTTATTATGTCCTCTGTGCGAGGAATCCAGAGAGGATGAAGTTCATTTTGTTTTGAAGTGCCCAGCCCTAACAGACCTTCGAGTTAAATTCATCCCGAAGAAATATTATACACATCCATGTCTGTTTAGATTATGTTTATTGATGTAAGCTGAGATATAAATAAAGTGAAGAAAATGAATAATGAACGAGTAGTGGAGGAAGAAGTCAATAGAGAGAGAACGAGAAGCATCGACGCTGGGGCACAAGCACAGCAAGACTTTACTTGGCCGACAAACAAATCGGCGAAGGCCAACCGTCCCGCGAAAAAAAAAGGGGGTATATATCACAATGTTTTTAACCAGTTTACAACTTTTTCCGTCTTCGAAACGAAACTGAATGGAAAGAGTACAGTGCAGTGGAAGAAGTGTGGATATTGCCGACAAGGCAAGCTTTTGAAGCTTTTAAATATTCCCCTTTTTTTTTTGGTTCCATAACATATTTGGGTAGAAAGTTTGGTCACGTTTTGACGCTTCATTTTCCAGTTTATCTTATTCTTGAAACTTTCTATATTAAAAAAAAAAATAGTTGAGAATGTTTTGGGGTTTTTTTGTTTTTTGTTTTTGTTTTGTTTTTGTTTGTTTTTGTTTTTTGTTGTTGTTGTTGTTGTTTTGTTGTTGTTGTTTGTTTGTTTGTTTGTTTTTGTTGTTTGTTGTTTTTAGAATTGGGCAGTTGATACTCCCGAAAACGGAGTATGGCTGCCTATTTGGCGGGGTGGGTTGGGGTGGGGGGTTATAAACGGTAATACACATAAAAGCCCACTCGTGTAACATACGAGTGAATGTGGGAGTTGCAGCCCATGAACGAAGAAGAAGAAAGAAAGAAAGAAAGAAAGAATGAATGAACGAATGAATCAGTTTGATTAAATACTGAACATGCACGAAACGTGCTCAGCTCGTGGTGCGTGGGTGTGTGGGTGGGTGGGTGATATTGCGTGGGTGGGTGGGTGATGGTGTGGGGTGTGGGATGTGGGGTGTGGGGAGTGGGCGTGCCCCGTGTCTGGACAGCAAGAAACACGTGCCTCGTCTGTCTCCACGTGCGTTATCAGCAGTTGGCCAGAGGTCAGCACCGCTTCTTGTTTTTCTTCTGACCTTACTGAACCTGTTAACCTGTCCAAGGAGGTGTGGGTGGGTTGGGGGGGATTAGGGGGGGAGGGGCGGAGTAGGGGGAGGGTGTTTGTGCTGGAGGTTGGAGGTGGAAGGGGCTTGTTTCCGATTCATATTCTCCTCCTGTTGTGTTAGCTCCAGGTTGGAGCCTCCGGAGAGTTCTCGTGGATTTTTTTGTTTGTTTGTTTGTTTTATTTGACTGGTTTTAATTATTTCTCTCTTGTTTTTCTTTTATAGTTTGTCTGATCATTATTTTGTCTGTATCTATAATGAGCGTGTGATTGCACGAATGAATTTCCAAGTGGATTGATAAAGTATTTTTGATTTGATTTGCTGCATGGTCATACAGTCAAGAGACAGACTGGCAGAGGGACCAACAGAAAAAGAAGAGTAAAGGAAGAAAGAAAGAAAGAAAGAAGAAAAAAAAGAAAAAGAAAGCCGCCACTGTACCAATCCACACTATGAAGAATGGAATGGCCAAAGTGTGTGTGTGTGTGTGTGTGTGTGTGTGTGTGTGTGTGTGTGTGTGTGTGTGTGTGTGTGTGTGTGTGTGTGCGACCGTGCGTATCTGCATGTGTGTTTTCGTGGATACGTGCGCGTATGCGGTTTGTGTGCGTACGAATGTGTGTGTGTGTGTGTGTGTGTGTGCGTGTGTGTGTGCGTGTGTGTGTGTGTGTGTGCGTGTGCGTGTGTGTGTGTGTATGTGTGTGTGTGTGTGTGCGACCGTGCGTATGTGTATGTGTGTTTTCGTGGATGCGTGCGCGTATGCGGTTTGTGTGCGTACGAATGTATGTGTGTGTGTGTGTGTGTGTGT
>NC_134890.1:21344181-21351681 GCF_041734735.1 Babylonia areolata | reverse complement strand
AAAAAGTCGTTTCTTTGTAGAGCTGGTTATCGTTAACAAAGGCATGCTGATTTACAGAATGATTTTTGACAACATCGAAAAGTGGTTAAGTATAGAGAATAAACAGAACTGGTCCTAGCACAGATCCTTGCGGAACGCCATATATAAATCCGAATGAAATGATGGAAATGGGGGTGAGTGAGGGTGGGGTGGGGAGGTACGGGTGGGGTGGGGCAGGGTGGAGGAGGGGGAGGGGTATGTATATATCTATATGGGGTGAAAAGTTTTGCCAAGTACTTGACCACAAGTTAACGCTGTCGTCAACCAACTTGGCTCCAGACTCGCCAGCACATGATGCAACCACTGACTTCTTGACGAGTGGAAAACGAATGGCTGAAAGAAGAGGAGGTTGAAACACACACACTCACTCACACACACACACACACACACACACACACACACACACACACACACACACACACACACACACACACACACACACACACACACACACACATTGAAAGAGAGAGAGAGAAAGAGAGAGAAGCAGCCATGTTCTCTCTAAAGCAACATTGACTGATGAAACAAGAACAGAGGTAGTACCAACACTGAGTACTTGGTTCCGATGGTGTCAGTGCTAAAACTGCGGTAGATTTGTTTTGCGGGGTACGCGTGTGTGTGTGTGTGTGTGTGTGTTGGAGGCAGGAGGGGGGAGGGAGAGCGGGAGGACGGGGATGGGGGGGGGTTATAAGTGGAAGGATGCCAGTGCAAAAGTTGCGAAACTTGGAGTGGCCTGTGGTGGGAGTGGGGAAGATGGAGGGAGGGAGGGAGGTAGATTCGGAGCATGACATAGCTCCGCTGACTGTGAAGACCGGGCAGATATATAGTAGGGAGGCTGGGGCGGGGGTCGGGGGGGGGGGCGGTGGAGGGGAAGCTTGTGGTGTGTGTGGGGAGGGGTGTGGGTGTGGGGGGGGGGGGGGGCGACGGGGGACATTGCTGTGTACTACCACAAGAAACGTGCACTGCCAGCATGTCCTCACAGCCATCAAGAAGTGTACTGAGCGCCGTGCGTCAAACACACTTTGCCAATGGAGTGATGGCCTAGAGGTAACGCGTCCGCCTAGGAAGCGAGAGAATCTGAGCGCGCTGGTTCGAATCACGGCTCAGCCACCGATATTTTCTCCCCCTCCACTAGACCTTGAGTTGTGGTCTGGACGCTAGTCATTCGGATGAGACGATAAAACGAGGTCCCGTGTGCAGCATGCGCTTAGCGCACGTAAAATAACCCACGGCAACAAAAGGGTTGTTACTGGCAAAATTCTGTAGAAAAATCCTCTTCGATAGGAAAACCAAATAAAACTGCACGCAGGAAAAAATACAAAAAAAATGGATGGCGCTGTAGTGTAGCGACGCGCTCTCCCTGGGGAGAGCAGCCCAAATTTCACACAGAGAAATCTGTTGTGATAAAAAGAAATACAAAATACAAATCAGCCTCACCGACATTTCACAAGGTGTACTTGACGGATTCAAGTCTCTACGTCGGGATGAAGCGAATGAGCAGACGAATAGAATCATACTTCATCTTTTTAACTGGAGTGGATCCTTCTCAGGAGTGAGTGAGTGAAAGACCTAGCCTGGATGAACACAACCATGCACACACACACACACACACACACACACACACACACACACACACTGTGGAGACAGTCCCATGTTTACGCCTCTCCCGTTAAACAACCGTATACAAACCCACCAGTGTGAAAGTTTCCATTCGATCGTAGATCAACCCCCCCACTTCCTCCGCCCCGCCTAACCCCCCACCCACCCACTCCCCACCCACACCCCCCGCACCCCCACACACACACACTCCCCCAGTCATTTCTCCTGAAATTGTCACAACAGTTCAATAAATCTAAAGTACACACACAAAAAAAAATAGTCTTTAGTCAAGTCCGATGACATGTGCAGCGGTTGTTGGTTCCAGGTTCTTTTACAAGCACTTCACTGCTGCTCCCCAAACAGAAAAAAAGAAAAGAAAAAACAGAACGAAGACAAGTTAGGTGAGAGAGAAAAAAGACCACCACCCCCCCCCCCCCCCCCCCACCCCCGGAAAAAAAAAAGAAAAAAAAAAGAGAGAAACAATAAACTGCATCAGGTCCACAGTCATGCAGTGAGTGACAAGGTGCCGCCCCTAGTATTTGTCCGTGGACGATAATTATTATTGCTGCATCAACAGTGAGCACTGAGGACCTTCAGATTGACAGCAGCACTTCATTAAGCACACGCTTGTCTCGACGCCAGAACAAAAAAAAAGAAGGAAAAAAAAGGATATATTACAAAAAAGACCAAAAAAAAGAAAAAATATATATATAAGATATATAACAAAAAAGAAAGATACATAAAAGATATATAACAAAAAAGAAAAGAAAAAAATATATATATATATGATGATGATGCATTCTCCCGTCAGACCGACGGATGAGTAGGCAGGCAGGCTTATCTGTCGGTGTATGTCCTCATAAATTGGGAGAAGAAGCCGATTCTGGATGCGCAGCACTTCCCACAGGTGTTGCAAGGGAAAACGTCTCCAGAAGTTGAGCCCTGATTCCTTCGCTCACGCTTCTCCTTAATGGCCAGCGTTCTCTTGTTCTCAAACGTCTTTATGCCACTAGAGCACAGCATCCTCCAGCGAGAGCGGTCAAGGGCATCAGTTTCCCAGGAAGCGATGTCTATGTCACAGGCTTTGAGGTTCGTCTTCAAGGTGTCCTTGACACACACACACACACACACACACACACACAGACACACACACACACACACACACACACACATATATATATATATATATATATATACACATAGTCGAGAAGACTTGGAACAGTGAACATGAGTCAGAAAGGAAGGTGAAGTTCCGATCATATATATATATTTTTTTTTTTTTTTTTTTTTTTTACCAGTCTCCTCCGGTACTCCTTCAACGGTAAGGTAAGGGAGACGTTGGTGAAGACCCTAGTACGGTCAGCTGACAAAACACTTCAGCCACTTTAATGTCTTTCGACAAACCAAGCTCATGAGACAGCAAGACACTGCTTGCTTGCTTCACACGAAGACTACGTGGGTTGTTGTTTTTGTTTTGTTTGGGTTTTTTTTCACAATTTGTGTGTATTCTTTCTTTCTTTCTTTCCACCCATTGGTATGTCTGTGGAAAATGGCCGCTCGTATGATGAGAGTGGGGGTATTATCATTGAAATGGCGCGGACCACGGGGCAGAAAACAAACAAAAAAACGAAATAAAAAAGAAAAGAAAGAAAGAAAAAAGGGGGGAAAAAATCAGTCATCAACGCCAGTGAACCGAATCACTCAATGGCACTCTGACATCATCATGTCTGGCAAAGTGACATCATCATGTCTGGCACCGTGACATCATCATATCTGGCAATGTGACATCATCATGTCTGGCAACATGACATCACCACCTCTGGCAACGCGACACCACCATCTCTGGCACCGTAAAATCACCGTCTCTGACAACATGACATCAATCTCTGACAACATTACATTATCATCTCCGGCAACATGACATTATCGTGTCTGGCAACGTGACGTCATCGTCTCTGGCAACATGACATCATCATGTCTAGCAATGTGACATCACCGTGTCTGGCAACGTGACGTCATCGTCTCTGGCAAAATGACATCATCATGTCTGGCAATGTGACATCATCGTGTCTGGCAACGTGACGTCATCGTCTCTGGCAACGTGACATCATCATGTCTGGCAACGTGACATCATCATGTCTGGCAACACGACAGCAAAGTGACATCATCATGTCTGGCAACACGGCGGCAACGTGACATCATCATGACTGGCAACGTGACATCACCGTGTCTGGCAACGTGACATCACCATGTCTGGCAACATGACATCATCGTCTCCGACAGCAACGTGACATCATCATGTCTGGCAACGTGACATCATCCTGTCTGGCAATGTGACATCATCATGTCTGGCAACATGACCGCAACGTGACATCATCATGTCTGGCAAAATGACAGCAACGTGACAGCATCATGTCTGGCAACGTGACAGCAACGTGACATCATCATGTCTGCCAACACGACAGCAAAGTGACATCATCATGTCTGGCAACATGACAGCAAAGTGACATCATCATGTCTGGCAACATGACAGCAACGTGCCATCATCATGTCTGGCAATATGACAGCAACGTGACATCATCATGTCTGGCAACATGACAGCAACGTGACAGCATCATGTCTGGCAACGTGACAGCAACGTGACATCATCATGTCTGCCAACACGACAGCAGCGTGACATCATCATGTCTGGCAACATGACAGCAGCGTGACATCATCATGTCTGGCAACATGACAGCAGCGTGACATCATCATGTCTGGCAACACGACAGCAACGTGACATCATCATGTCTGGCAACACGACAGCAAAGTGACATCATCGTGTCTGGCAACGTGACATCATCATGTCTGACAGCAACGTGACATCATCATGTCTGACAGCAACGTGACATCATCATGTCTGGCAACATGACAGAAATGTGACATCATCATGTCTGACAGCAACGTGACATCATCATGTCTGGCAACATGACAGCAGCGTGACATCATCATGTCTGGCAACATAACAGCAGCGTGACATCATCATGTCTGCCAACACGACAGCAGCGTGACATCATCATGTCTGGCAACATGACAGCAACGTGACATCATCATGTCTGGCAACATGACAGCAACGTGACATCATCATGTCTGGCAACGTGACATCATCATGTCTGACAGCAACGTGACATCATCATGTCTGACAACATGACAGCAACGTGACATCATCATGTCTGGCAATATGACAGCAATGTGACATCATCATGTCTGACAGCAACGTGACATCATCATGTCTGAGAGAGACAGGAAGGAAAAGGAGTCAGAGGTTGTTGTTTTTACCTGTGCTGTGCTGTAAGACTGACAGTAAGAGGTTGGGAAATATAGCTCTGTCTATGTCTCTCTGATTCTCTCTCCCTCTGTCTCTCTGTCTCTGTCTCTCTCTCTCTCCCTCTCCCTCTCTATCTATCTATCTATCTATCTATCTCACATATCGATCCGTCAATACGATCTCAGTTTGTGTTCTATTGATATTCACGCTTGAATGTAACAATTATCAGGGTCTCATTTCAACAATACCTTCCTTTCCTAACATCCCTCTCTTTTCCCGCCTCCCTTATGACTTACACGTAACACAAAAACTGTGTTTATGTGTGTGTACGTGGGGGGGAGTGGGGGGTTAGGAGGGAGGGGAGAGAGAGGGGGTCTGATGGGGGAGAGATGGGATTCTTGTTGCTTGCTGTTCAGCGTTATACCTTTTTTTCATTGGTTTCTTATGATGTGTCGCTCATTGGTTCGTTTTGAGATCTTTCTCTGTTACCCCCCCGCTCCCCCCCCCCCCTCCGAGGTATTATATCTTGCTCTCACACTACTTTGGTTGAATAAGATTTTGTTTCGTCCCCCCCCCCCCCCCCCCCCCCCCCCCCCCACACACACACACCGCCACCCCCCAACCCTCCCATCTCTCACTCTCTCTTTGTCTCTCTCTTTCTCTCCCCCAACCCTCCCATCCCATCTCTCTCTCTTTCTCTTTCTCTCTCTCTCTCTTTCTCTCTCTCTCTCTTTCTCTCCCTCTCTCACTGTATCTATCTTTCTGTCTATCTATATATGTGTCTATCTATCTCGGTGTGTGTCACACACACACACATACACACACACACACACTGTCATTCTCTTTTTTCTGGAAGGAACACTTGCAATAATACCACCATCACCACCACCACAACAAGAAACTTTGCAACAGCAACGAAAAGAACATTGCACATCACACCCGGATGCAACACCTCATGAAAACCAAAGCACATCATTAAAACTTTCCAGACAGCCAAACCATCACCACAGACTTACAGCAAAATCACGGCAACAACAACAACAACAACAACAACAACAACAACAACTTCTTCTTCTTCTTCTTCTTCTTCTGCGTTCGTGGGCTTCAACTCCCACGTTCACTCGCGAGTGGGCTTTTTACGTGTATGACCGTTTTTACCCCGCCATGTAGGCAGCCATACTCCGCTTTCGGGGGTGTGCATGCTGGGTATGTTCTTGTTTCCATAACCCACCGAACGCTGACATGGATTACAGGATCTTTAACGTGCGTATTTGATCTTCTGCTTGCGTATACACACGAAGGGGGTTCAGGCACGTGCACTGGCAGGTCTGCACATATGTTGACCTGGGAGATCGGGAAAATCTCCACCCTTTACCCACCAGGCGCCGTCACCGTGATTCGAACCTGGGACCCTCAGATCGAAAGTCCAACGCTTTAACCATTCGGCTATGGCGCCCGTCCAACAACAACAACAAACTTTGCAACCGTAGCCAAGTGAACATTGCACGCCACACTCGGACGCAACACCTCATAAAAAAACCAGTGCACATCATTAAAACTTTCCAGTCAGTGAAACCGTCACCACAGACTTACAGCAAAGTCACGGCAACAACAACAACAAGAAACTTTGCAACGTAACCGTAACATCACATACGGACCCAACACCTCACACAGATGTGCATCATTAAAACTTTCCAGTCAGCGGCCCCGACACAGTATCTCCCTTGATCAGCGAAAAACTTCACTCTCGTCATTAAAAAAAAAAAAATTTTAATAAAAAAAACCTCTTCTTTATCCTCGCCTTTTCCTGAAATAGAACCCTCCTGTACAAATCCAAGGAATTAAAACAAAACCACACCAAAAAAAAAAAAAAAGCGACCCAACCCCCCACCCTCCAACCACCCCTCCCCACCCGAAAAAATGATATGAAAACTGAACCACCTACATATTTCCACCACCTCCCCATCTTTCCATAATGACTAAATCTCACGACTACTGCCATTGCCGTAAAGGCTTGCTGATTATCGTCTGAATGAAAACCCAGACAGGGTAGATCTTAGTATGCTTCGTTTAATTGTCAAACCCCCCAAGCAAAACAAAAAAACAAACCCACCTTGCTGCGCTTTTTTTCTTTTTTTTAAACATAATCCTCACTTCCGACCCCCACCCCCACCCCACCCCACACACTGGTTCACAGCTTAGTAAGACTTGATACATCCTGTGTCGGTCTTGAGGCCAGATCAGTAAGTCTGTAAGTGTGGGGGGATAGGCGGGGGTTGGCAGAGAGAATGGGTGGAGAGAGAGAGTGGGGGGGGGGGGTTGGAGAGACAGGGTGGAGGGATGTTGTTTGAGGGGAGAGACAGACAGACAGACATGCACATGATTTACACACACTGACAGACAGACATACGAGCAGACTGACTGTGACGAACAGACACAGACAGACCACAAAAGGAGACCGAACTCACTCAGGACTCAGAGCTCAGAACTGTTCCAATGTAAGGCCACCGACCTGTATCCATATGAACGCACGTGTTGTACACACACACACACAC
>NC_134890.1:21326681-21334181 GCF_041734735.1 Babylonia areolata | reverse complement strand
CACAGCCGGGCGCACAGGTTGGGCAACGCACTGCTGAACCTCATCGGACAGTATCAGGACTGCGTCATGGCGTGTGAGCATCCCTTTAGCAAGCGGGCAGCCTCCTCAGTCGCCGTCGCTGCCGGTGGTCCTTGGTCAGGCTTACAGCAGCAACAGCAACAACAGCAACAGCAGAGACCTAAGGCTTCGTTTAAACAGTTGTTGTGTAAGTGGTGTGTGGGGGGGGAGGGAGGGGGGGGGGTTTGTGATGTGTGTGTGTGTGTGCGTGTGTGCGTGTGTGGTGTGTGTGTGTGTGTGTGTGTGTGTGTGTGTGTGTGCGTGCACGTTGTGGTTGTCTGAATGTATTGGAGGGTGCGTGAGTGCGTGGACGTGTGTGCGCGCACTTTGTGTCAAAAGACGAAGAAAGAGATAGACAGACACACAGACAGACAGATAGACAGACAATGGGAGACAAACGGAGACTAAGAGACAGAGAAAGGGACAGACTGACTGACAGAGAAACAGGAAGAGAGACAGAGAGAGAGACAGAGAGAGAGAGAGAGAGAGAGAAGGGGAAGGAAGACTTTGTCTGACTGATGAAGACGAACGGCCTGTTAACTCTCGTGAAGCTCCTTTAAGGTCAAGTTATGAGCATCGGGTTGTCCAGTACTGACATGTCTATCAGTTCTTCTCTCTCTCTCTCTCTCTCTCTGTCTGTCTCTTTCTTTCCTTTCTCTCTGTCTGTGTCTGTGTCTGTCTGTCTGTCCCTCTCTCTCTCTCTCTCTCTCTCTCTCTGTCTCTGTCTCTGTCTCTTTCTATTGCTTTCTCTCTGTGTCTGTCTGTCTGTCTGTCCCTCTCTCTGTGTCTCTCTCTGTCTCTGTCTCTCTCTCTCTGTTTCTCTCTGTCTTCCCCACCCCCTCTCTCTCTTTCTCTTGTTCTCCTCTCTCTTTCAATACCCCTCTCTCTGTCTCTTCCTCTCCCTCCTCTCTCTCTGTCTTTCTCAATTTCCCTCTCTCTCAGTTTCTCTCATCTCTCTCTCACAATCCTCTCTCTCTCTCTCTCTCTCTCTCTCTCTCTCTCTCTCTCTCTTCCCAATATCCCCCTCTCTCTATTTCTCTCCCTCCCTCTCTCTGCGTCTTTCTCATTTCCCCCCTCTCAATTTCTCTCCTCTCTCTCTCTCTCTCTCTCTCTCTCTCTCTCCAAATATCCCCCCTCTCTATCTCTTTCTCTCCCTCTCCCTCCCTCTCTCTGTGTCTTTCTCATTTCCCTCTCTCTCAATTTCTCTCCTCTCTCTCTCTCTTCCCAATACCTCCCTCTCTCTATCTCTTTCTCTCCCTCTCTCTCTCTCTCTCCCACACTATCCCCTCTCTCTCTCTCTCTCTCTCTCTCTCTCCCAATCTCTCTCTCTCCTCTTTCTCACCCCCCCCCCTCTCTCTCTCTCTCTCTCTCTCTTTCTCCCTCGACTGTTTCTATGGGGCTTTCCAGGTCATCAATCCTGTGAAGTGTCTGGAATGAGTTCCATCGTTTGTAGTCATGATGCCTGTATTAACCTACAGACCTTAGGTGCTCGTTAACGAAATGATAGAGGGAGGGGGGCGGGGCAGACAGGAAACAAAACAGATAGAGGGAGAGAGAGAGGGAGGGAGCGAGAGAGAGAGGGAGAGAGAGAGAAACAAAGAGCGAGAGAGAGTGGGGTGGGGGGAGAGCGAGCGAGAGGGAAAGAGAGAGAGAGATGATGAATATTGGGAGAGAGAGAGGGGGGGATAGTGAGTGAGAGAGAGAGCGAGAGACAGACAGAGAGAGATACAATATAGTAGAGTGCAAACCATTTAGAAGAAGAAAAAAGTGAGTGAGAGAGAGAGCGAGAGAGAGAGAAAGCGAGAGACAGAGAGAGCGAGAGACAGAGACAGAGAGAGAGATACAATATAGTAGAGTGCAAACCATTTAGAAGAAGAAAAAAGGCAATATTTCAGAAAATTAAGGGGGGGGGGGGGCTATGGGGGAAGGGGGTTGTTGGAATGGGGGGGGGGGTTAAATGGTTCAATGGGACAGAAAAGGGGAGGGGAGGGGAAGGGGTGACAGACTGAAGAAAGAAAGAAAAGGGAAAAGCCAAAAAGAAAGAGAGCGACAGAAAAGAGGGAATTTCCTTGCAAACATTTTTTTTTTTTTTAATTCCCAAAAAGATGAGGACACTGTTCTCGTATACTGAAAGAACCAACCAGGATTCCCACGATAGAGATTAACAGAGACAGACACTTTGAGAGACAGAGACAGGAAGAGAGAGAAACAGAGACACATACACTGAGAAAGAGAGAGAGGAGGAGGGGGAGAGAGGGGAAGAGAGAAAGGGAGGGAGAGAGAGAGGGGTGAGAGAGAGAGGGAGGGAGAGAGGGGGGAGAGAGGGGGGAGAGGGAGAGAGAGAGGGGGGAAGAGAGAAAGGGAGGGAGAGAGAGAGGGGTGACAGAGAGAGAGAGAGGGAGGGAGAGAGGGGGGAGAGAGGGGGGAGAGGGAGAGAGAGAGGGGGGAAGAGAGAAAGGGAGGGAGAGAGAGAGGGGTGACAGAGAGAGAGAGGGAGGGAGAGAGGGGGGGAGAGGGAGAGAGAGATGGGGGAAGAGAGAAAGGGAGGGAGAGAGAGAGGGGTGACAGAGAGAGAGAGGGAGGGAGAGAGGGGGGAGAGAGGGGGGAGAGGGAGAGAGAGAGGGGGGAAGAGAGAAAGGGAGGGAGAGAGAGAGGGGTGACAGAGAGAGAGAGGGAGGGAGAGAGGGGTGACAGACAGAGAGAGGGAGGGAGAGAGGGGGGAGAGAGGGGGGAGAGGGAGAGAGAGGGGGGGAAGAGAGAAAGGAAGGGAGAGGGGGCAGGGAGAGAGAGGGAGGGAGAGAGGGGGGAAGAGAGAAAGGAAGGGAGAGGAGGCAGGGAAAGAGAGGGAGGGAGAGAGGGGGGAAGAGAGAAAGGAAGGGAGAGGGGGCAGGGAGAGAGAGGGGGAGGGAGAGAGGGGGGAAGAGAGAAAGGAAGGGAGAGGGGGCAGGGAGAGAGAGGGAGGGAGAGAGGGGGGAAGAGAGAAAGGAAGGGAGAGGGGGCAGGGAGAGAGAGGGAGGGAGAGAGGGGGGAAGAGAGAAAGGAAGGGAGAGGGGGCAGGGAGAGAGAGGGAGGGAGAGAGGGGGGAAGAGAGAAAGGAAGGGAGAGGGGGCAGGGAGAGAGAGGGAGGGAGAGAGGGGGGAAGAGAGAAAGGAAGGGAGAGGGGGCAGGGAGAGAGAGGGAGAGAGAGAGGGGGGAAGAGAGAAAGGAAGGGAGAGGGGGCAGGGAGAGAGAGGGAGAGAGAGAGGGGGGAAGAGAGAAAGGAAGGGAGAGGGGGCAGAGAGAGAGAGGGAGGGAGAGAGGGGGGAAGAGAGAAAGGAAGGGAGAGGGGGCAGGGAGAGAGAGGGAGAGAGAGAGGGGGGGAGAGAGAAAGGAAGGGAGAGGGGGCAGGGAGAGAGAGGGAGAGAGAGAGGGGGGAAGAGAGAAAGGAAGGGAGAGGGGGCAGGGAGAGAGAGGGAGGGAGAGAGGGGGGAAGAGAGAAAGGAAGGGAGAGAGGGCAGGGAGAGAGAGGGAGGGAGAGAGGGGGGAAGAGAGAAAGGAAGGGAGAGGGGGCAGGGAGAGAGAGGGAGAGAGAGAGGGAGGAAGAGAGAAAGGAAGGGAGAGGGGGCAGGGAGAGAGAGGGAGAGAGAGAGGGGGAAGAGAGAAAGGAAGGGAGAGGGGGCAGGGAGAGAGAGGGAGAGAGAGAGGGAGGAAGAGAGAAAGGAAGGGAGAGGGGGCAGGGAGAGAGAGGGAGGGAGAGAGGGGGGAAGAGAGAAAGGAAGGGAGAGGGGGCAGGGAGAGAGAGGGAGGGAGAGAGGGGGAAGAGAGAAAGGAAGGGAGAGGGGGCAGGGAGAGAGAGAGGGGGAAGAGAGAAAGGAAGGGAGAGGGGGCAGGGAGAGAGAGGGAGGGAGAGAGGGGGCAGGGAGAGAGGGGGGAAGAGAGAAAGGAAGGGAGAGGGGGCAGGGAGAGAGAGAAAGAGAGAGAACGCGTGAGAGTGTGAGATAGAGAGAGAGAGCGGGAGAGAGAGAGAGAGAAAGTGACAAACAAACTGACAGACCGACAGACAGTGGCAGAGACAGAGACAGAGACAGACAGAAAAACTGTCATCACCACCAAACACCCTGAACCTCCCTCAACAACATTCCTCTCTCTCTCTCTCTCTCTCTCTCTCTCTCTCTCTCTCTCTCTCTCTCTCTCTCTCTTTAATTTTTAATAACCAGCTAAAAAAGACAAAAATCATGCTTTTTCCGTGACGTTTGTATCTATACCTACATGCAGTGAATTTATTTTATTTCTACCTTTGTGCTTTGTTCTTACTTGTTCGCCTGTAAATTGGATGTTATTACCTGTAACATCTGCATCAGCAAATTAATCACTTTTGTATATGTGCAATGGTAAAGTTGTGCTTCTCTGTTTTCTTTATGTCCGCTATATGTTTCTCACTTCGGTCATGTCTCTGTATGTGCATAAGTATGTGTGTGTGTGTGTGTGTGTGTGTGTGTGTGTGTGTGTGTGTGTGTGTGTGTGTGTGTGTGTGTTGGGTGGAGAGAGTGTGTGCATGTGTATGGATATGAATGTATGAATGCGTTCGTTTTTATTACTTTTTACGATGTTAATGATGATGGTGGTGATCATTCTTCGTTATAGTAGCAGTGGATGTAGCAGTGTTAACAAAATTATTATTTTTGTGTCGTTATCGTTAATGTTTGTTATTGTTATTGTTGTCACAAGGACAGATTGGTGAAGACTGGGCGATGCCTAAAATCTTTATCCTTGAGTAATAAAGTTTTTGAATCTTGAATCTTGAATCTTGAATCTTGAATCTCTCTCTCTTGCAGGCGACAGACTACACATTAGTCGACAGACGTCGCCGCTGTTGGAAGAACTGTGTATGACTCAAGGGCCATAGCTGGTGACTTCACGACGACGGGTTGGCGGGCGGACGGACGGGCGACGTCATCGTGCTTTGCAACGTCATCGCACCACAACCACAATGGCCGGAAGTTCCCTGATACGACGTGACTCCCTAGCCGGATCTCTCATGTATCTCACGGCACTTCCGCCTGGCTGTGACGTACTTCCGGATCTCTGTCTCTACTTCCAAAAAATAAAATAAAATAAAATAAAAAGCGCATGTCACGGAATCAGGAGGAAAATAAAACAAAACATTCAGTCGCTATGACGAGCTGCTGCATATGTCCCAAGTTACTGGTCCTCTGTGGATTTAAAACAACGTCATCTTTTCGAAGCATTCGAAGCCTCTCTCTCTCTCTCTCTCTCTCTCTCTCTCTCTCTCTCTCTCTCTCTCTCTCTCTCTTTCACTCTCACTCTTTCTGTCATCTCCAGAATGTCTCTAAAACTTCTCAACTGCTTACTTTTTTTTCTTTTTCTTTCTTTTTTTCTGCTGGAGTTGTAGGGGCAACGTTTATTAAAGCACAGGGGGTTCTGAGATTCACAACAGCAACGTCAACCTAACTCTAGTTACACGCAAGGAATAGAACTTTCCTATACTTCATTTCCCACGGCCGAACTTGGCCAAATAAATATAATCTGCAGAAAATTCTGTGATGCATGGGATGGGAGCTACATCACCTTACTAGAAGACTACATGAAAAGAGATAAATATTACTACCACTACTACTATTACTACAACTACTCCCATACACAGAGTTTTGAACTTGCCAAATCGCTTTGAGAAACGTTTTTGCTTATTTATTTATTTATCTGTTTATTTATCTATATGTTTGTTAATTTCCTTCTTTGACTGTTTGTTTGTTTATATTTTTATCTATTCATTCATTGATCTGTTTCTTGAATTTTTTTTGTTTGTTTTTGTTCAATTGTTCATCTATAAATTTTATCTATTGGTATAGTCGGTTGGATGAAATATCTATGGAAATATTGTTGTTTGTTTGTTTGATTTGAGGAGAGGCGAGGGTGGGGGGGGGGGGTGATGCGGGGGGGGCCGGGGGATGGGACGGGGGGTTATCGGGTAGTCTCCAACACTCCAACACGTTGGATTAATGCATAGATGATGCATCTCTTATCATTTTCTTTTCTTTTTCTTTTTTTTCAAGGAAATGAAGTGTAGCGTATACGGACCAGTCCGCACGCTTGACACCTCCTTGAAACTATAACTGAAACTTTTTTTTTCTTCTTTTTTTTTTCTCCTTCGCTGCTTGTTTAGTGCGAATAGTTTCGTTGGGAGTTTGCAGTGACATTTGTTATTGTTGGGGTTTTTTGTGTGTATTGAATTATGTTGTTTTCTTTATAAAAAAAAAAAAAACTAGAATAATTATAAAGCGTATTTATGTAGCGCTTACAATGCAGCGTGATTAAGGTACAAGAATATGAAAGGAAAAAGAAAAGATACAAACACATAGATATTGTTTATAACGGTGAAACAACACTTCAACACAGACACACAGACATAGACACAGACAGACACACAGACACACACACAGAGACGTACACAGAGACAGACAGACACACAGACACAGACAGACACACAGACACACAGACACACACACACACACACACAGATATATATATATATATATATATATATATATATATATATATATACCTCATCAAACACTATTTTCACACACACACACACACACAGACAAGCAAACTAGTTATTTTTATTTCAGTTACCTATTTGTACTTTAGTTGTTGTTTTTGCTGTCTATTTAGCTATTAATCTGTCTATTCATTAATTCGATTCGCGGTTAATTCGTGCTTAGAATACGTGTGAAAAAATCTAATACTAGTCATTTTTGCTTTACGATTTTCTCAATATGACAATTACAACGGTTTCGTCTTGGACAAAGTAAAGGTACACAAAAACAACAAGAACAATAAAACCAAAGATTACCTTAACAGAAAATGAAATCAACTTAAACAGCCTGTATATATACAATATAATGTGATTTATTTCGAGAACGTAAAGGACTGAGGTTGAAGACAAGAAAAAGTTACTTTAGCCATCATATACATGTTAAACAATACCATATCATCTTCAGTTTTGTTGATATTGTTGGCTTTTTTTTTTTAAGTGGAGGGGCGAATGTTGTCTTTGTTTTCGAAAAGAATCAGTTTCTCTTTCCGCATGACATAAATTGTGCGTGAAAATGATCCTTCCAATCCACACTTGTCAGAGAAGAAGAAGATGATGATGATAGATAGATAGATAGATAGATAGATAGATAGATAGATAGATAGATAGATAGATAGATAGATATAAAGACAGATCACACCGGGAGATCACACTAGGGTCCTGTAAACTAAACCTTTTCGAACCTTTCCGTCATCCCCGAAAACGGAGCATGGCTGCCTAAATGGCGGGGTAAATATGGTCATACACGTAAAAGTCCTCTTGTTCATATGAGTGATCGTGGGAGTTGCAACTTACGTACGCAGAAGAAGAAGAAGAACAACAACAACAACAACAACAACAACAAAAAT
>NC_134890.1:21316681-21319181 GCF_041734735.1 Babylonia areolata | reverse complement strand
CCTGCGTGCAGTTTTATTTGTTTTTCCTATTTTCCTAACCCGCGTTGGGTTACGCTGCTGGTCAGGCATCTGCTTGGCTGATGTGGTGTAGCGTATATGGATTTGTCCGAACGCAGTGACGCCTCCCTGAGCTACTGAAACTGAAACTTTTCCTATCGAAGTGGATTTTTCTACAGAATTTTGCCAGGAACAACCCTTTTGTTGCCGTGGGTTGTTTTACGTGTGCTAAGGGCATGCTGAGCACGGGATCTCGGTTTATCGTCTCATCCGAATGACTAGCGTCCAGACCAACACTCAGGGTCTAGTTACCTCTAGGCCAACACTCTACCAATGTTCATGGCTACAGATCTTTTCCCCACCCCTTTTTTTTGCGGCAAACCTGACGCAGTATGTGTGTGCGTTCGTACGTGTGTGTATGCATGCCATGGGAGCTGATGCGTGCGCGCACGCGCGCGCGCGCGTGTGTGTGTGTGTGAACAATTGCATGATAATATTTATAATCGTACCAGGCCGGTCAAATGGAAAGTTCTTCAAATTCTCCAGACTGAGAGTAAAATCCAAAGTTAAGATGAAATGCCCACACGCTCAGCCAAACACAAGTCAGCCAAACAGGCACACCAGAGGTGATCTGGCGCAAGGGAAGTAATCCATGTAATTGACGAAAATCGACATTTGCATAGTTGTCTCCTGTTACTGGATCCTATTTCTAGTTATTGTTTATTTTATATCAAACCACATACGACGTGCCTAAAACTTGGTACGAGTCCCAACCCCTACATTTCTTCAGCACGCCTAACACTTAAATTTGCTTGTTAAGAAAATTACGTATTTGATCGTGAATTATTTTTTTCTGTTCCTTTGTTTGGACACAATAACAGCAAACCGTGCGAGCCAACAAAAGTGGCGTGAACTGCGACACACCACGTTCAGTTTTGCTGAATAGGCTAACATGTAACGATATCAGCTTATCTATTATTTATTCACCTTTTTTTTCTTCTTTTTTTTTTCTCAACGCCTGACTAAGCGCGTTGGGTTACGCTGCTGGTCAGGCATCTGCTTGGCAGATGTGGTGTAGCGTATATGGATTTGTCAGAACGCAGTGACGCCTCCTTGAGCTACTGAAACTGAAACTGAAACTGATATCAGCATGAGACCAACTGATGTGTGTTACGATTGTTTGTCAGAAACAAAATAGTATACGGTGATAATTTGCACTGACATTACCTTTCGATTGATTAATTGATATTCTGAATACGCTCATTCACACGTATAGCTTTTATATTCTATTTGTATTTGTATTTCTTTTTGTGTGAAATTCGGGCTGCACTCCCCAGGGAGAGCGCGTCGCTACACTACAGCGCCACCCTTTTTTTCTTTTTTCTTTTTTTTCTTTTTTTTCCTGCGTGCAGTTTTATTTGTTTTTCCTATCGAAGTGGATTTTTCTACATATTTTTGCCAGGACAAACCCTTTTGTTGCCTTGGGTTCTTTTACGTGCGCTAAGTGCATGCTGCACACGGGATCGTCTCATCCGAATGACTAGCGCCCAGACCACCACTCAAGGTCTAGTGGAGGGGGAGAAAATATCTGCGGCTGAGCCGTGATTCGAACCAGCGCGCTCAGATTCTCTCGCTTCCTAGGCGGACGCGTTACCTCTAAGCCATCACTCCACAGCTGTGGCAACACGCTTCGGCGATAAAGTGAGCTGATATCTGCGTTTGCTGATGAAATTATACCTACCATATTGTCTTTTTATGTTACATTCATCAAAACGGTTGCATGTTGAACACAATGCTATTTACATTTTTCCCCACCCTCTGAACATAAAGAAGTCACTGAGCAAGTGAGCAAGCCAGCAAAATTGCAGGGGAAAGACCAGTTTCAGTATCAGTATTAGTAGCTCAAGGAGGCGTCACTGCGTTCGGACAAATCCATATACGCTACACCACATCTGCCAAGCAGATGCCTGACCAGCAGAGTCAGGCCTTGAGAAAAAAAAAAACCCAAACAAAAAACAAAGAAAGACCAAAGTCGTTGTATTACATTTCGACGTGAAAGACTGAAGTAAACTTTGTTTATTTGTTAATAATCGTCATCAGTCTGTGGGCGTACTAATTATTGACTTCTAAACCGACACTGATCTTTTTCTGGTACTACAGGGGTGTTTTCTATTTCAATGGGTCTTATACTAACAAGCTAAGCTAACGAATTCACTATTTACCTAATCAACCAATCAGCAAGCCATCTCACTCACTTACTAATCTACTATATTGGCTCACAACTAGCCAACCAGCCAACCAATCAGCCAATCAAACTACCAACCAACAAACTAACTCTAAGTCAACATTTAAACATTGCATACATCTTGTAGATTACGTTGATTGACTATTATTCTCGTGTAGTGTTTATGTGAATTACACCACAAATTAATTTCTCTTTGGAGAGAATAAAGTATTTTGTATTATGTTTGTTATAACCCACTCCCTCACTTACCCACTCACT